>NC_052357.1:71621550-71696386 GCF_009727055.1 Benincasa hispida | reverse complement strand
AAAATAAATTATTTTATTTTATTTTATTTTTAAAAATCATTTTGGGAACTTCCCCTGTTTTCTCTCTAAAACGTGCTAATGGGGCAAAAGAGAAGTGGTTCTTCTCCTTCCTGGTGTGATTTCACAAGGTGTGAGATTGATACATAGAAAAGTGATGAGAAAATCTAAATCCCATCTCTTCCTCTTATCACTTTAAAAATCTCTCTCTTCCAAAATAGTTAGAGCCCACAAAACTTATGGATTCTCACTCAGAGAATACAGAGGTAACATTCATGGTGGTGTCCTTATTGACGGTTAGACGGTTCATGATTGTACGCGAGAAGATTCGGAGAAGGAATCTCGTGAAGAATGGTTCTTCAAGGGTAAGGTTTCTTAACTCTTTTCTATTATGTAATCTTTGTTCTTAAATCATGCTACAATTATCTTTTAAATGCATAATCTGTATGTTTTTGCTGTAAAATTTATGTTCTGTAAATTTTGGGTATTTGATTCGATCTCATGCTTCCGCTCAAGGACTTTCAATGGTTCCTTCACAGAGCACTTCATATAACGAAAAATTGTCTCCACAGTGGATAACCACAGTTCCCCCTTAGTTGGGTTTTTCAGTTGCCCATTAAACGTAGGAGGGTTAAACTTCTTGAAATCCCGTAAATGTTTGGCCTCCACTGAAAGATCCGACATATTCGGGTTCTGTATTTGGTTCTGAGTCTTCCCTTGCGACGTCTAAATCTGTAGGGGTGGTATGTATTGTGTCTGAGTCTGTTGGTGATAGTGTTGACATTCAAAATGCGAAATTTATCAGGATCTTAAGCACTCTAACTATATTAATTTTAGATAACGAACATGCATGTTCATTCATACACACCAATATATTGTAGACTGTCACAAACGTCTTCCCTACTATCCTTTGACATTGGATTGGATTGTGGGATCTAAAATGAGCATCAATTTGAAGGAATTTTCACATCAATTTGAGGAAATTTTCTAGTTTTGGTATTTGTGATGAGATGAAGAACTATTTTTTCATCAAATTCTAATTTTGCATGAATTAAATTTCAGCACATTAAACTTCCTTTTATTCACATATCACATGCAATCAAATTATATGATAAGGTGACACCAAGATCTCTATCAAATTAGTAGAATTTAAGGTGGATTAAGTGGGAACAATCCACTTAATCTAATTCATTTTTTCTTATTGATTTTTCTTTAAAAATAAAATTAATTTAAATTCCAAATTTCAAACTTAAAATGAATTTAAAATTTATAAAATATTGATTCATTAATTAATATTTAAATAAAATTTATTAATTTAAAACAAAAGTAATTCTATTAATCAATTTTAAATAAAATTAATTCTAATTAATTAATTAATTTAATATAAAATATTAAATTAATATAATACCTATTCCAAACACGAATCCCTATTCATGTAATTAATATTTAAATTATATTTAAATATTTTATACTACTCCAATTTCGTTTAATTCGAAAATTAAATGTTTAATTATATCGTATATAATTAATGTTCCCTTAAATCAAATTTGAACGTTTTAAACTTTCTCATCACACTATTCTAAGACTTAGTCCATTTATGAGCTAGTAGGGGGACCTAATGAATCTACAGATTATGAGCTCCAACGATCTGAGATTAATTGACTAAATTCTTTTAATCGAGATAACCAACATTCGTTAACTATCGGGACACTCCACTAAAGCCTAATAGTTGTACTCTCCTCATTGTAGATATATTTCTGTTCACTTGCTTTAACCATGATCAGCAAATCGATTCCTCATAGGTTGTTTGTATTTACAATTATGTCAAAAATTACCGTTTTATCCCTATAATACATCTTGCTTCTTAAGTCTCTACTGATCCACTAATGAACAATTGATTTATGGTCCTACTAATAAACCGAGTCCCTCTCAGTCATAGAGAGGGTGGGACCCCTTGTTCAAGACTAGGATTCAATACTTAAGGGAACAATCTATCTACTAACCCTAAAGTGGGTATGAGTGAATTTCATCTTGTAGGGCTATGTCCCCAACTATCTACCAAGTCTTATCCCTAAAATGAGAGAATTATTGAGTCGGCGCTGTTAAGTCACTCTTACCCATGTAGATTATCCGGAATAAACAGGAGTTCATAGTTAGCTTAGGATTAAGATCGAGTTACCTTAGGCCATCGAATTGAAATAGGCAATTTGACAATAAACGACGTTATAAAGAAACGTGACTATTTCATGGTCTAGTCTTATGCAAACATCTTTTGTATAGGATGCCTCCACTCTCATGTCTCTACATAAATGATTTCGGGATCACATCGTTTGTATTATATACACAATGGGCCGCATCCATAATGTCCCCAGGATAAGGTACCCAACCCTATCCTTATACTTATAGATATTTTGGCTTCAAACTTGATCCACTTTTATGTCTTCACATAAAATTCAAGTATTCTTGCTATAACCAAGGGTTCCTTAGGTTATTGGAGTTAGGCTTTTAAATTTACATATTCAATAACAACTTTACTAAATAAACCTCAATAACATCTTTATTACAAATATATAAGTTTAATGTTTACAAACTGCGAGCTTTAGAACATATAACCCAATAGTTAGGCTATATACTCTACTGCTATATCTTTTATTTATCCCAACAAGACCATTTTAACAATTTCACCTATCACCGCGGCCATAGAAGCATACTTGGCTGGAACAATTGGGGGATTCTGCATCTGCAGAGGCGCAATCGTATCTCAAGTTTGACTTCGTATCTGAGTTCTTTACCACCCAGATCTAGATGGATCTCTGGGCGGCAGGGGATTCTTTGGTACAAGAAGGTCTTGATCTTCTAGATCTGGAACTTGCAGATCCTAAACTGTCGGGTTTCTTCCTTCAGGATTCTGGCCTTTTCTGATAATCCTATGACTGCCTCTTCCTCTATCACGGTGAAGGAACCCTAACGATATGATCCTTGAGCAGAAGTGGATCGTCCTAAAATTCCCAATTTTACTAAAAAGCAGAAAAAATATGCATTTACAGAGAATATACAATAGCATGCTTAAAGAAGAGGATAATAAAAGGTCCAAAAGGACTTACCCTTGAAGATCTCAAAACTTCAAGTTAAAACCCCTTCTCTATGAAATTCACAAACAAAAATCAAATTGCCAAATGGGAACCACCAATAGGAAACCTCAGTATTCTTAGGTAGAGAACCTAGGAGGTGTGGGCTCTGGTGATTTTGGTGAGGGAAGGGAGAAGAGATTAAGAGAAAATAGGAGAAGAGGAGGAATTTCTTTTTCTTTTTCTTCTTTGAACACTCAACTCTATGTGTTGCAGGAAGAAGAAGAAGAAAGCCCATAAACTCTGTTGACCTCCCTACATCAAACGTGGCTGGATAGAAAATTGGGGAGGGAAGTTAATTCCCTCCCAATTAAATCAAATATTAGATAATTAATTAAAAAAATATTTAAATTAATTGATTAATATATATATATATATATATATATAACTAATTTATTATACATATATACATAACTATATGTTACATCACATATAGCATATAACCTATAGTCTATAGTTTCGATTTTCTCTCACCAATGGCTTTTAATATAAATCGCATTTACATTAAATTTAATCCAATTCATATAATTAATATTTGAATCATATTCAAATATTTATTTTCTCTCATAAATACTTAATATTATAATATATCAAAAACATTATAGTAATTATATCACATATAATTAAAAATTAATTAATTATATCATATATAATTAATTTGAACAATTCAAATTAATCCAAACACTTATTCTCATTAAATCACGTTGAGCTAACGAGAGGACCTCATGAACCTGTAGCTTGAAGCTCCGATGGTACGTGACTAATTAATTAAAATCTTTAATTAAATTATTCATCATCCGTTAACTGGCGGGCACTTCACTAAAGACCAACAACTGCACTTTTTGCACTACAAATATATTTCTATGTCTATTAGATATAACCAATCAACAATAAGATGACCCTTCACAAATTGCTCGTAAGAACACTTGACCAAAAATTACCGTTTTGGCCCTATAGTTACATCTAACTTCTTAAGTTTCACTAATCCCTCTAATGAATAATAAATCATAGTCTAACTATGATTAAACCCCTCTCGGGCCAGGAGAGAGTGTGGCACCACATTGTTCAAGCCTCGGAATCAGCCCTTAAGGGTGCAACTTATCTACTTGCCCCAACATTGGGAAAGGAGTGTGGTAGGTTTAAGTTTACCGTCGCCCGTAAACCCTTGCTACACGAATAATATTTATAAGTCATCAAATTAACTACTTATACTAACTAGTAGTACAAGCGGCAACTTCGGGGTCGAACATCAGGATAGCACAAAATATTAGTTCATCAAAGCTCGTTTTTAATTAAAGAGATAAATTAGGGGGGGTGTGGATTGATAAATGAAATTGCATAAAATAAAATGCAAGAAAAGCAAAGATAACAACACAATTAATCGAGATATCTTGGTTTAGAGGAATGGGTTCACCCAATTTAATTTAGATCATTGAACTAATTTATGACTTAAACTTCTTATTTATGCTTAGCCCAATTGATTGGAATCCCAGCCAATGGTCCTAATTATCTAATTAATCAAAATACACAGAAAACGAACTCGCTCCATACAAATTAACAAATCACATTAAGTTCTAGAGATTATGCTAAACTGAGTGTTTAACTTCCAGCATCTAATTAAACAATCAATATGGTTTTTCTCTAGGTTGCTAGGAGCAGTCCTTTTTGCCTAACTAGCCTATTTCTTCCAATGGGATTAACTTATAATTATATGTCGCATATTACAAGTTAATCACAAAGCATTAGAATTACACAACAAAATCATTGGACATCAATCGACAATTAAAATCATGCAATTCATAAATGTAAATTCGGATTAAAACCCATAGACAATTTGTGTACATCAATAAATCAAAATCTCACAAAATTACATCGAGTTCCTCCGAATCCCTAAGCTAAGAAACGAAAATCTTACATTCCCATGGAGATGGAGAAGCTATAATCTGACATCTACTCAATTAACTACTAAAGAAACACCCAAAATACAAAGTGGAAGAGAAAAGAGAGGGAAAATTTGACTGGAGGCCGAATGTGGGCATGAATCCCCCTGACCTAAAGTGAAGAAATGTATATATAGGGCAGCTTCACAGCGTCGCAACGCTACACAAATGAACATTTACATCTTCGATTTGTAGCGTTGCAACGCTGCCCTGTTTTGCCCAAAATAGGTAGCTACTACTTTATAGCAATACGCAATGCTCCGTCCAAGGGTGTTTTCATCCGTTCACATCCTTTTGAAGCCCTATTGCTCAAATTCGCTCCTAATTTCTCTAAATTATTCTCGAATAGCTCATGACTACTAATTCTACCTCCACGATGCTCAATACCTATAAAATCATTAAATAAACACATTAAACATAGTAACGACCTAGAATTAAGAAGAGAAAAATAGCACATTTTTTGTGCTATCAAATACCCCCAACTTAATTCTTGATCATCTACGAGCAAGGTAGAATCACACATTCACACAAAAAAAATATTATGCTTGCTCAATCACATGGGTCGTTACTCTAGTCTCAAAAGTCTATAAGAATGATATTTGTAATAAAAAATGCAATCAAATTACAATCAAACAATGAAGCACATTTAAAAATGATTCTAAACATTTCATGCATGAGTGAGTCAAAAGGCTTACTAATTAAGCTCGTAAAGCCCAGAACGGTTTTATAGAGCCCTCAATTCTTTTTCCCCTACACTAGCTTGAAAGTTCAAGAGCCAAGGTTCCTAGACTCAACTTTGTAAATAACACTCTTAAGGAAACCAAACTTTTATTTTATTTTATTTTTTTTGGTTGTTTTTTTCCTTTTTTTTTCTTTACATAAAAGAGGAAACCTTATCTAGACACATCACCTTCGTTTTAGCTTGCTCACACGGGTGTCATACAGGTCATCCAACTATGAGCAATATCTCTTAACAAGGTGTCGAAACTTACTCATTCCTTAGGGTACTTTAGCTCAAAGGGAAACTATGGGTGTCATAGCCGCCCCAGGTTAATCATAACCCAAGAAAGAGGAGTAATCCCCTTAAAAAATAACATACAAACTTGCTTTTACATTACAACACACTCTGCCTTTTACATATTTTCCTTTTACATACTCTATACTTGGCTTTTACAATACAAAACAAGAGTTTAGCAAAAACTTAGGCATGCATTACTAGGTTGAGCTTTCAATCATTTAACACGTATCACCTAGGACTTTCGGGGTGACAACAAAAATATAAGCCCAATAATACAACTTTAAGCATGTAAGTCCTAATTTCGTTGGACAAATGACTTAAAGATGCATGAGAGATAAGATTTTTTTAAAAAAAAAACGGGTTTAAAATCATGATCATGCTCTTTAAACATAGTTTCATACAAACCTAATCACAAAAAGGGTGTGTCATCAACTACTCATCAGAACAAACCAAGCAAGAGAGAAAGCAAACAACTCAAGCACACAAACATCGTCCAAGCACAACACTCAAGAACCCCAACAGTTACAACATACCCCACCCTCAACTTAAAATGATACATTGTCCCCAATGTATCTCTAATCTAAGCCCAATAAAATAAAATAGTCAAGGGAACAGAAAACCTCCCCTGATGACGTTTCCGCACACGGGACAGTGGTAAGAGGGCTGCCTTGAATTGATCTTCTTCTTATTTAGGGCAGAAGGAAAGAACCTACAAAAGAAAAACAAGAAGTTAAACTAGAAAGTAGTAAACGAAAGTAGTAAATGAAAGCAGTAAATTTTTCACTTGGCTCCCTCTAGGAAAGGCAAATTTTTAACGTCGATTACTCGACGTGACCTGTCCTCTATCAAGTACAAAGAAATTCTCGTATTTCTTTGGTTCTTTCTTGGATGAGTCAATATAGCACGGTAAGGCTATAAGGTTTCTCATCTTCTGAAGAAAACCGGGCAGGTCGAATTTGGGTTTTTTAGAATATGGAAAAAAAGGTAAAAAGAAAGAATCAAATGACTCAAATGACCTAAAAGAGTCGAAAGAAATAAAAGATGCAACAGACTCGTGAGGATTATGGGGAAAAAACTCGAATATATATGAAATACCAGGAGTCGGAACAAGGCGAGGTCTTTTGATCTTTAACTCTATCACTATAATCTCATCAGATTTAGGCTTGAAATTCTCCTTGATCTCACAAACTGGAAAGCATAATGACGTCCTCCTCATCACTAGAGCAGTAGCACTCTGCAAGGAACCCGGCCTCCGAGGTACATACGATGTACTGCTCTGGTGCGCTCGTCAATCTCTGCATGGCCTTAGTCAGCTGGGTAACTTAGGTGATCAATCCCTGTAGTCGAGCTTGAAGATCCTGCTGAGACTGAAGAGTACTATTAGCAAGTTCATAAATTGAAAACTTCAATTTCATACCTGGACACGAATCTCCTGAAAGTGGTTCCTACTCCTCCACCTTGTCGAAATGGACTATCTCATGCCTCTAGGCCTCTGAAAAATCATAGGAATGGTCTGGCAACGGCTCGTCCGACCTCCCAACTGAAGTTGCAAGCCGAGCAACAAGGTCACTCAGGCTTTATGAGTTAGTTCTAGCCTCTGCCTTGGGGCGAAGACTCTCCTGCTAGAGCACTCGAACTCATGCTGCCTACGAAGGTTGTCATGCTCAAACTTAAAAGCTCTGTCAGCAAGCTCAATAACTAAAGCCTCTAAAGACTTACCTGACCCTGAAGATTAAGCATGAGTTGACTGGTGTGGTGTTGTGAAATCTTGGCCGCCAAAGCTCTGTTGCCATCCTGAGTATCCATGGTTAAAGGACTCCCCCCACCAAGAATGGTGAGGCTCATAGTCCCAAGGACCATAATACCCCTCGTCGACGAATCCACATGGTGCTGGCATCCACTAAAACCTCTAGCATGCTTGCGTGGGATGCCCCTCAAGTAGGCAACTCCTACATACCTCTACTTGTTGCGATCTTCTTTTCACCAAGTGGCCAACCAAGGAAGTCAACTCGGAAAGCTCGTGGTGAAGGCCACTTACCTCGCCATCAAAATTTGCAACTTGGCTTTCGGACGTCCAAGATTGATTCAAAATCCTGTTATGCGTAACTGACAATAATAAATAAATAAATCAATCAAAGCAAAAGAAACTTTAATTAAAAACTAACTAAGAAGAACTAATTAGCTTCCCCGGCAATGGCGCCAATTTGATAGGGTCGAGTTTACCGTCGCCCATAAACCCTCGCTACACAAATAATATTTATAAATCACTAAACTAACTACATATACTAACTAGTAGTATAGACAGCAAGTTTGGGGTCGAACCTTAGGGAAACACGGAAGATTAGTTCATCAAAGCTCGTTTTCAGTTAAAGAGATAAAACAGGTGAGGGGGGGCGGGAGTTGGTGTGGATTGATAAATGAAACTGCATAAAAGAAAGTGCAAGAAAAGTAAAGATAGGAGTGCAATTAATCGAGATATCTTAGCTTAGAGCAATGGATTCACCCAATGTAATTTAGATCACTGAACCAATTTATGACTTAAACTTCTTGTTTATGCTTAGCCCAATTGATTTGAATCCCTACCAATGGTCCTAATTATCTAATTAATCAAAATGCACAGAAAATGAATCCGCTCCATACAAATTAACAAAAAGCATTAAGTTCTTGGAATTACGCTAAGATGAGTGTTTAACTTCTAACGTCTAATTAAACAATCAATATGGTTTTTCTCTAGGTTGCTAGGAGCAATCCTTTTTGCCTAACTAACTTATTATTTCTAATGGGATTAACTTATAATTATATATCACATATTACAAATTATTCACAAAGCATTAGGTTTACACAACAAAACCATTGGGCATCAATCAACAATTCAAATCATGCAATTCATAAATGTAAATTTGGATTAAAACCAATAGACAAGTTTGTGTACATCAATAAATCAAAATCTCACAAAATTACATCGAGTTCCTCCGAATCCCTAAGCTAAGAAGCCAAAATCATACCTTTCCATGGAGATGGAGAAGCTACAATCCGGCATCTACTCAATTAACTACTAAGAACACTCAAAGTACAAAGTGGAAGAGAGAAAGAGGGGAAATTCGGCTGGAGGTCAAAGGTGGGTGTGAATCCCCCTGACCTAAAGCGAAGAAACATATATATAGGATAGCGTCGCAACGCTGCACAAATGAGCGTTTTCGTCTTCAATTTATAAGGTTGCAACGCTGCGCTGTTTTGCCCAAAATAGGTAGCTACAACCTTATAGTGTTGCGCAACGCTCCGTCTAGGGGTGTTTTTGTCCGTTCATGTCCTTTTGAAGTCCAATTTCTCAAATTATCTCCTAATTGCTCCAAATTAATCTTGACTAGCTCGTAACGACTGAATCTACCTCCAAGATACTCAACATTTCGTGGCCATCCTGGTGAAATGTAACTCTCTATTATGAACAGTGTTTTATAATGAGACTAAATATTTCATGGTCCGATCTTATACAAACTCCTTTGTATAGAATATCATCACTCACATGTCTTCACATGAATGATCATGATCATATCATTTGTAGCACTGCACAACAATTGTAATACCTACAAAGCGAGCCATAATCGTAATGTCATAAGGATAAGGTATCCAGCCTTATCCATCTACTACAAACCATTTAGGTTATCACTTAAACATGATCCACCAGTATGTCTCTACATACATATTTAAGCTACAAGATAACCTTGGATGATAGTTTATTGGCTTGTGATTAATGTAACTAATTTTGAAATAAAACATCAAATATTTATTACATAAATAAAGTGTTTGTATATTACAATTACAAACTATAAGACCCTACAAGATTTAGGACATCAACCCCAACACAAGGACCATTTCCTAATAACCATTCGTAACCAAACTTTAACAACTACTTCATCAGGAAAACATGTCAATCATGATCATAAATTCAACATAATCTTGTGCATATTATTTTAGAGACTTTTCTTAAGGGACATACTTTGCTACGACGAGGAATCCGTAAAATAGCATAAAGGGAAAACCTTGACTTATATAGTAAGTCAGTTTACAGAACCCAAAACATGGGCTTTGGTACCAATATTAACGACCCGACTTCCTAAGATACTTTATAAGGTCATTACTTTATGCATGCACAAACTTGCACATAAACATTTACATTTAAAATAAGAAAATTGTACTGTTTTATTAAACAAAGAATTCAAACGGAATTCCAATTCAAAATTTCATGACGATTTGGTTCGAGGTACGCCTAAAACTTAAATTTTCAAATAAGAAAAGTTAACTAGAATTCAAAATCTCTAACACCTAGAATTTTTCAAAATCAATTTCATGAAAAGAAAATTGTAAAACATGAAAAAAAAAAACATATGAACCCAAATGCGGAAGCATTTTTCTGGTCCCATTGGCACTATCACAAATTCCTCTTGTCAGTCACCTGCGTATTCTTGCCCTTACCTAAAAAACATACACTGTCTCTACGTTCCTCTCGGTTTTATGCGATGGTACTTGTTGTTCTTGTACTGACTGTGCATCAGTGTGTTCATCAAAAGAATATTTCTATGTCTCATTAGTAGGCTTGCTTGATTTTTCCTTCAGATCTTTCATGATGTGACCACTTGTTAATGTCGTTGTGTGACATTGTCCTTTTCCTGAATGTACTGCATTGTGAGGAATTTCAGTGTTGCTTGGTAGTGAGCCTTGTGGTCTATTTTTCAATTCTCCAATGATCTACCCTATTTGAATTTCAAGATTTTGAATGGATGTCGCTTGATTTTGCAGAAATGCCTCATTTTTCTGTATGTATTCTTTTAACAATTTTTCCAAAGATGAAGTTGCTGGTTCTTATGATGAGCTTAATGCATGTTGGTGTCCATTATTTCTTTGATGGAATCCATGTGGTCTTCAAACCTTATAGGTACTGTGATAATTGGCTTGTGCTTGCTGATTTCCTCCCCACGAAAAAATTGGGTGGTTTCGCCAACAAGGGTTATAGGTATTTGAAAATGGATTATTTTTTACAAAGCAGACAGATTGTGGGTTACGTGCGTATGCCTTAAATGAGTGAGGTTCTTCGCAAAGAATGCAACTCTCGTTGGCCATGTAGGTGACCACATTCACTTGTCCATTTCTGACACCAACTTTTGTCATGGTCATCGCTTGCAATAAACTCGTCATTGCATTTACCTCTTTCTGAAGTGATGCGATGACATCATTTTTTTGTCTTTTCTCGTTTGTTCGTGAACTATATTCGCTTTCCTTCCAATCCTTATGGTTCTTTGAGATGAGATCAAGCATGTTTTTAGCTTCAATATAAGTCTTGGCAGCATTCACGATTGTTTGAGATGCTGAATTCAGGCCATAATAGAAAATCTTCATTTGTAAACAATTAGGGAGTCCATTGTGTGGACAATCTCTTACTAGCCTTTTGAACCTAGCCCACGCATCGCTTAGTGTTTCATTTTCTTCCTATTGAAAATTTATGATCACCCTTCTCCTTTTTGTATTTTATGTAGGTGCAAAGTATTTCTTCATAAACTTCTCCACAACTTATTCCCATGATGTGATTTCACTAGGTTCAAGTGAATAGGCCCACTTTCTAGTATTTTCACATAATGAAAATGGAAACAAGTTGTGCCTAACTTCTTCAGTAGTAATGTTGGGGAATACAAATGTGTGTTGCAAATTTCGATGAAACTCCTCAACTGAGCATAAGGATTTTCGTCTCATCTTCCTCCAAATTGACCAACTGTCTGAATCATCTGAAGCATAACTGGTTTCATTTCAAACCTAGAACCATTTAGTGTTGATCGCATGATCCCAGGTGAGAAATCATATAGGATTGGTGAAACATAGTGCTTGATGGGTCTATTACGAGCATTAGTTAGAAGAATGGGGTTGGTGAGAGCATTCACATTATTATTGATTACTACATGTGGCTCTTCTGGATTATCTCGTTGATTAGCCATCCTTTGAGCTCTATTCCTTTGTCTCTTTTTTTTTTAATTTGCTCTCCTTCTTCTGTGAAAGGTCCTCTCAATCTTTGGATCGTATACAAGCTCAGGTGTAGATTCCTCTCTCATAAAATGTTTGTACCTTTTTAACAAAGAAAGGTACAATACACCAAAAATTGAGACCTTCAAAAATAAAAAACAATAATCTTAGTGCACTTAGTTACCGCAATCCCTAGCAACGGCGCCAAAAACATGATGCATTTTAAATATGTGATGGATTCAGTGCTATGTGGTGTCTTATTAACACATTGTTTTGCCTAGTTAAACCCAAGTATAAGTCTAATTAGAGTCCTAGTAAGTCTAGGGTCAAAATCAGGGATTGCGTTCTATATATGCGATGTCAAATATTGTCTTGATCTTGACGCGAGTTGTTGACTAAATATGCGATTATTTCAATCTTATTCTATTGTTTAAAGAATAGTAAATGCGATAGAAATCACACTTGAGAGTAAAACAATCTATGTGAGAAGTACAAGATCCGAATGAATGAAGGTAGGGTTGAGAAAAATATTCACTAACATTCCTAAGTAAAAGCATAAATCATGTGTTCAAGCAAACTACTAAAAAAAAGTACAACCTGCACTTCTCAATGTGTTCAGCCACAATATCCTATCTCTAGGATGCATGCGATGAGTATTTGATGCAAAAGATGTTACTTTATTTCTAAATATGCTATCTTCTTGTTTTATGAGGTGTAAATTGGTCTTTTCAAACCTGGATTTAATCTACTTAGAATAATCTTTTGACTTATTCAAATAGTTTATAAAACATGCATAAAACAAATTGAACACATGATTAAGCCTTGCTTAGTTCAGGTTAGCTGCAATGTTTCTCAACCCATAAAGAAATTAGTTGCTCATGGTAAAAGTTGAGGAGATGGATAAGAGAAACTATAAATGCTTTCATATTAAGATAAAGAAGCCTTTCAACATTTACACAATACAAATAATAGTTGTAAAAAAAAAAGATAGAGATAGAAAGTCAAGTCGTGGAATGCAATTCCTTACTCCCTCCGGCTCTATGAACGACTTATTCATAAAGAGTATGTTGACAATGAGGTTCCCTTGTTACTTCTAGAGATGAGTCTTAAGCTTTCACTTAAGATTCTAGGAGGGCTTGAAGGGGAAGTAAGAATTTGGGCAAAGTTTTTCTCCAATGTCTTCGTTATTGTTGCATGGAAATCTCGTTGGGTATTTATAGGCGTCAAGTGGCAGCTTTTTCTTCTCTTTCTAATGATTATGCTAATAAGGTGCACTAAATTCAATACCTTGATGTTCCGCGTCAGAAGTTCATTGGCTCTACCGTGAAGCTTTCTTGTCAGCTACCAACTTGGTCTCTGATTTGACTTCCACCACCCATATTTCATNAGTTCATTGGCTCTACCGTGAAGCTTTCTTGTCAGCTACCAACTTGGTCTCTGATTTGACTTCCACCGCCCATACTTCATGTCATCCTTTATTGCATATGACTACCAACTTATTCGACTACGCGATTCCAATGATGGTGTTGAGAATTTTTTGCGATCGCATAAGTAGATTTCCTGCACACAGAAAAAACACGATTTTTATAACTTTCGTAGATAGAGACTTTGTGCATGTGTGATCGCATGATATAATTATTTTTATGAACTCCTTATCAAGCCGTCGCATTTTCATAGCACTTTTTTCTAATTGCTTTAGATAAAAGAGATAAAATAACTTGTATTTTTATAAGTTATCATCTACCCACAACAAACTTTTTAATGGGTTACTATAAACTTTTTTAGCTTAGGAGTTTTAGGGTTTGATGGTAACAAATTTTTGTTCAATGTCCATTAGTGGCCGCCAATTCAGCTCTCCCACAAAAAGGATGCTAGAAACACAACGAAGAAGAAAGGACGGGTAGTGAATTCTTCTAATTTACCATTTTGTTTCTTTTAGAGTGATGGAGATGAGAGAGAGAAGAGGAAAGATAAGAGAAAGGGAGAAAATGAAAATAAAAAAATTTAAAAAGAAAAGTCCACTCAATATATAAAATCAATAAAAATTATCACATAATGTAAAATTTGTCAACTCAACATGTTACGTCACTTTTCCATTAGATAACTAACGGTCAGATTTACTCAGGGACCATTTAGAAACCTAAGAGACTAAAGTGTCTCTTTTGAAACTTCAGGGACCAAATGGATACTAATCTCAAACCTTAGGGACTAAAAGTGCATTTTACCCTTTGGTCTGAGCTCATATGGCTGTGTTTGGGGTGTAGAGTTGAGTTCATAAATCTAGAGTATCTGGTGTAGTTTTGTGAACTCTAAATAATTGCTTTTATGATGACTATTTTTGTTTTGAAACTTTTTTATTTAATAATTCTACCCATCTTTGTAGTGAATAAAATATGGATTGTAATTTTTGTTCTTTTTAATTTCTAAATTTTTTTTCTTTCTATTTTTCTTTTTCTTTTTATTATTATTATTTTTTTTTTTTTGATAATGAACAACAATTAACCCATTATATTTCTTGCAGAAATATAGTTAAATAAAATAGAAAATCAAAAGGAAATAAAAACTTTTTATTCTTAATTTTTCTCCATAAATTTCATCATCATCTTCTTCTTTTTCTTCTTCTTCCTGTTGTTGCTCTATATTTTACTTTGTCATGAATTTTTTTAATTGAATATCTCTCATCATCTTAGTAGCCAATGGAACGCCACCATATTTCTTTAACAATTTCACTTACAAGTCCTCCAAATTTAGAGGATCATTAGAGAACAAATATCAAATTTTCACTATTTCTTGCTAGAAAATGTTCTAGGAAAAAATTCTCCGTTTTATACTTTTTTTTTATTATGTGTTACATACTATTTAACTACATACATACTTTTCCAAATATTAATGACACTCGTTTGATACGTGAATTCAGTTAAATGAAATATATTTTATAAATTTCTACATACAAATATTGCACTTAATGTAAACAAAATACTATTATTTGTATATTCAACAACCCTATAACATACTTTAATAGTTTTTAGTCTTATAATAGCCGAAAATGATTGTCGAAGTTTATTATCAAAGATGATTTTCACTAAGGTTTTGCAGTTGAAAGTGGTTGTCAGAGCCTGAAGTTTGTCACATGAAGGTGGTACTGGAGTTGGTAGCCAAAGTTTGTTGTCAAAGGTGATTTTCGGAGCCCAAAGTTGGTTGTCGGATTTGGTCACATGAAAGTGGTTGTTGAAGTTGATCGTCGAAGATAGTTTTTGTTGGAGTTCGTAGTCAGAGATGGTTGTTAAAGCTCGAAGTTGGTCGCATGAAGGTGTTATTAGAATTGGTTGTCAGAGTTTTATTGTTGGAGGTGGTTGTCAAAGTCCGGAGTGAAGGAATCTCGACATGAGGATATCCTTGAGCGGAAGCGGTTTGTTCAAATTTCATTAATTATTTAATACAAAATTTACAGTAAACAATAAGAGATATGCATTTAACAATTAAATTACAACATGCTTTTACAAAGAAAACAGGTTTCAAGAAACCTCACTTTTGAAGAACCTTTCTTCAAGTAATCCTTCGTACTAGCCACGAACAGAACTCCGTCCTCGCAGATTTCCTTCTTCACGCACGGATACCACCAGTCGAGAACCCTTTGTATTCTCTTTTGGGATTCAAAGATTCAAGCAGGAGTTGTGGGCTTTGCTTGAGTCCGGGGAAGAGGGAAGAAGATGGAGAGGATGAAAGGGAAGTTTTCTTCAGATAACCTTTCTCTTTCAGATAAAACTTCTCTGTGTGTGAATTCTTGGAAGAAGATGATTTCTCAACTTCTTGTTATTACAAGTTAGTTAATTGAATCATATTCAAATTCCTCTCATAATGTATCAAATATATTATAATTAATTATATCATATATAATTAATTCTCTCAATTAATTTGAACACTTCAAATTAATCCAAAGATTAAATCACTGTTGAGCTACAGTGGGGACCTTATGGACCTGTAGATTGAAGCACCAACAGTACTCGGATAATTAATTAAACTCTTTAATTAAATTACCCAACATCCATTAATTTTCGATTACTCCACTAAATACTGACAGCTGCACTCTTCGCACTACAGATAGATTTCTGTGTCTATTGGTATAACCAATCAACAGTGCGATAATACTTCACAAATTGCTCGTAAGTATGGTTAGGCCAAAATACCGTTTTTCCCCTGTAGTTATATCTAACTTCTTAAGTATCACTGATTCCTCTAATTAATAATAAGTCATAGTCCCATTATGACCAAGTCCTCTTAGGTGAGGAGAGGGTGTGGCCACTATGTTCAAGACCCGAAATCAGCCCTTAAGGGAGCAAATTATCTACTTACCCCTACGTCGGGGAAGGAGTGAATTCCGTCTTGTGTAGTTGAGTTTCCAGTTCCCCAGTCAGACGAATCCTCAAAATGATAGGCTTGTTGAGTTGGCAAGGCTACTCTCACTCATACAAATCAAAGGACCGCCTTCATGAGCAGGAGTTCACAACTCACGCAGGATTCAGGTCATGTCACCCATGGTCATCCTAGTGAAATGCAAGTCTCTATTATTAACGACCTTATATAAAGAGACTAATCATTTCATGATCCGATCTTATACAAACTCTTTGTATAGGATACCTCCGCTCACATATCTCCACATGAATGATCAGGATCAGATCATTTGTAGCACTTTACAACATTTTAAACACCTAAAATGGGTCGTATCCGTAGTGTCACCAGGATAAGGCACCAAATCTTATCCATGTACTACAGACGATTTAGTTATTATTTAAATAAGATCCACTTGTATGTCTCTAGTACTTGTTTAAATTACATGAAATAACCTCGGATCTTAGTTTATTGGATTGAGTATATGCTTATAAAATAACACTTATTTTATTTACAAAAATATGTTTATACAGTGTTTATAAACTACGAGATTACAAGGAGATGTAGGATACCATTCCCAATACGGAGTTGGTCGTCAGAGTTACTCCCTCAAAAGTGATCATCGAAGGTGATTTTCATCGAAGTCTGTAGTGGGAGGTGGTTTTTGGTGCCTACAAAGATAGCTTTTGGAGTTGGTCATCAGAGTTTGTTGTTGAAGGTGGTTGGCAGAACCCAAAATTGGTCGTTGGAGTTGGTCACACAAAGGTGGTCGTTGAAGTTGGGTCACCAGAGTTGTCATCAAAGGTGTTTGTCAGAGTCCAGAGTTAGTTCCCAAAGTGTGGCATCGATAATCATCGACAGTGCCTGATGGGTAGAGCCATCGAAAACATTGGAAGAAATGAGAGTTAGGGTGAGTTGGTAAAATATACCAACTCAACTCCACCAACATTTAAAGTTGGTGGACCAAACATTGAGTTTGTATATTATACCAATTCAACTAAACTCATGTTGATGAGCCAAACTGTAGACCCCTAAATCTATTTTATTAGTTAATTACTTTTAAATCATTCTAATTACATGTTTAAATTCTTGTAAGCATGTAGTTATAATGTTTGTAGTAGTGAAAATTATATGGAGGTTATAATGAGTATGCATGTGAGGTACAGATGAAGAAAAGTTTCTAAGTCTTGAAATGGGGTGCTCAGGTAGTCATGGGCAACTAACACTTAGACAAAATTTAGGAAAGTAAGACAATGAAGGTAGGTACGACGCTAGATTGAAAGGGAGGTAGGAATTTGCCTAAGTGTTGAAAGTTGCGCTTTCGAGTAAGATAGGAGAGCTAACGCTTAGAAGAGAATCAGGAATGTATAAGTGAGGAACGCATGAGCGACTGTAGGCTTAAGAGCCTATGAGTGGAAATTGGCTAAGTCTAACAGAAGGTATGCGTCAAGAGCCATATGGAGGTTAGTAAAGGCCTAAAGTGGATAGTATGTGGGCAATTGAGGTTGCCTAAGTGAACGGATGGTAGTTGAGGAGTACTGAGGTGTGTTAGAAGTTAAAGGATACGTTATGAACAGTAGGCCTAAGCACGAGTGTATAAGGGTAAAGTCAGCATATTCGCTGGTTAGGGATGCGTGAGCAAGGGAATTGAAGGAATACATCAGCATGCAATGGAAGCAAACAGAATCAATAAGCACTCTGATTACAAATAATTTGAGTTCTAAAAGCATGCTTTCACAAGAGGGTTTGAAATAAACATACCTTTGATGAAATCTTCCAATTCCGAGCTGTTCTTCACTCCAAATCGGCTCTAAATCGACAGTGAACCACCAAGAGATCTTATCTAATATTCTCAACCTTGAATTTGAGTGATGGAACTCGGATTTGAGTGAAGTTGGTGAGTTTATGTTATGGGTTTTAGGAGGAAGAAGATGAAGTCCACAAAAAACCGATTTTCAGCTTCAATCCTTGTTCATTCCTTCAAATTAGAGTGTTTTGATCTACCACCACCATGCAAACACTTCAGCATTTGGACAAGGCCAGCAACTGCTTAAACTATATGGTGGGATTTGTGTGTCCTCCTCCTTCAATGAAGTGGGGTGTTTCCATTTTTGAAAACCAAAATTCAATTTTTCATATTTTTCAAAACCTTAATTTCCATTTTAATTAATTAAAATCTATTTAATTAATACATAATCAATCAAATTCAAAAAAATTCAAAAACCAATTTCTCAAATTGAATTTAAAATTGGAAATCAATTTTATTTTTAATTAATTAAACAAATTTAATTAATTAAATAATTTGAATATCAAATATTAAATTAATCATACACTTAATTTTAAACATGAATCTTATTTATGTAATTGATATTTAAATCAATATTTAAATATTATACACTTTTCAATTTTGTTTAATTTCAACAAATTAAATGTTAATTATATCAAATATAATTATGCAAACCCTAATTTGATTTTGAACTAATTCAAACTTAAAACCCTAATTTCAATTTGAACAATTTCAAATTGATATTATTCCAAATTCATTCAATTTAATAATTCAATGTGTTCATGTTTTACGAGTTAGTAAAGGGACCTTATGGACCTACAGATCATGAGTTCCAACGATTAAGATTAATTGGCTAAAACTCTCTAAACCGAATTAATCAGTATTTGTTAACTATCGAATCATACCACTATAGCTCAATAGTTGCACTCTTCTCACTGTAGATATATTTGTGTCCACACGATATAACCATAAATAATAAGTCGACCCTTCACAGGTTGTTCGTGATATCGACTGGGTCAATGTGTTGTTTTACCCTCGATATTATGTCTTGTTCCTTAAGTTCCAACTGAACCTCTAATGAACAATTGGTTTATGGTCCAATCACTAAACCAAATCCCTCTCGAGCCAGTGAGAGGGTGGGGCCCCTTGTTCAAGACCTAGATTCAGTACTTAAGAGAACAACCTTTCTTCTATCCCTAAATCGTGTAGGCGTGACTTCCGACTTGCACCCTACGTCCCCAGCTATCTATCCGGTCTTACCCCTGAAATGGGAGGCTTATTGAGCCAGTGCTGTTAAGTCAGCCCTCACCTATGTAAATCTAAGGATAATTCTGAATAAACAGGAGTTAATTGTTAGCTGAGGATTAAGATCGAGTTACCTAAATCATCTAAGCGAAATAGTCAGTCTTAAATAGTAAACAGCGTTATAAAGTAAGAATGACTTATTTCTTGGTCCGATATTATGCAAACTCATTGCATAAGACACCCTCACTCCTCATGTCAATACATGAACGAATCTGGATCACTTCATTTGTAGTATTTTTACAACACCTTGTAACAACTACAGAATGGGTCGCATCCAATAGTGTTACCAGAATAAGGTACCCAACCTTAATCATGTACTATAGACCGTTTTGGCTATTTACTCGAACTTGATCCATCTTTATATCTCTACATAAAGTTCAAGTATTCATGTAATAGCCATGGATCTTAGTTTATTGGATTTAGTCTCTTTGAATACAATTAATAGATTCAATACCTTTATTGAAGAAATGTTGAATAACATCTTTTATTGATGATAGAATATGTTTAACTTTTACAAACTGGGAGTTTTAGGACATAAAACCCAACAGGAATGCCGAGTTAGCCGGGGTATGCGTTGGTTGAGAAGAAAGACAACTGGGATGCAAACCTGCGACTTGATGAAAAACTTAAGCATTCAGCTTAATCACCTAATTAGTGGACTAAATGGCGTGTTTAGAGGCCATAAAAGATGGATTAGTGCGCCAGCTGTCACTTGAGAAACATTATGAGCATGAAGTTGAAAAAGCTCGGTTTGAGCATTCTAATCATGCTAAGGAAGAAGAGTTGTAGTTAAATCTGAAGCTTGAACGGTGAAAGAGTTTATCTAAGGTTGCCAAAGGAAAATTTCCAAGGAATTGAGCTGAAAGTTGAAGAATTTCTTCAACTATCCAAGAATCTAAGGCCAAGCGGGTGAGTTGAAAATCTGGATAAATTCCAAGCTATTAAGGAAGAATCGAAGACTGAGATTCTAAGATAAGCTAGTTAAGACGTTTAGGAGTAAGTTCTTAAAAGAAAATTTCATGAGACTAAGTCTGGAATTTAAGTTATTCAAGCTGAAAATGAAATATGAAATTTTGATTGGATGAACAAGCAAGCAGCTGCAACCCACACATAAGCAAATAGCTAACCAGAGACGCTAAATGCGGGCAAGTGTCCATCGCATAGGCAAAGCCAACATGTTCTGACGTCTAAGAGTGTGCGCGCTGCCACATACTAACTAGTCGCAAGATAAAAATTTGGCTAAGTGTGGTAATGCGTTAAGTACCAAGGTACTGAGGATGCGTCGAGTAGAAAGGGATTAAAGCGATGCGTCGAACTAAAGTTGAGGCTTAGCATATGTTAGCTTGAATAGTAAGTTAAGCTCGAGGGGAAGCTAAGGCATTAACCAAAGGCTCTTGTTATTCTTAAAGGGTAGACGCATATAGGGGAAGCTTACAATCCTTTATGGAAGTAACCTAAAGACAGTGAATGAGTAGTTTTCAAAATATTTGCTGAGTGTTTTACTTATAAATTACCAATACATAGTTACTTTTATCTTGATGTTCCAACGCATGTTTTAAGTAATGGGAGTCGACTATGAACGCATGTTAATGATTTAAAGACAGTTTTTACTTGTAATTTCTATGCATTCTACTTGAATTTTATGTCATGACTTAGCATTAAAATGAGCTATTTACCAATTCTCGTAAGCTTGATAAATATGTTGCTTTATGATGTTAACATGTATGCTTGATATGTAAAACCTACTCCTAAGCTTTGGTACCAAAGGTATGACAAGGTACCCAGTTATATGACGGTCCTTGCTACCAAAGGTATGGTAAGATAAGCAAGATCCTATTCATTTCTACATGCACGTAAGATCTATGTTATTGACGTTGATGAGATCGAGCAAAAGATCTCTCTCTCAACTAAGGTTATTAGAGATTGAGCAAAAGGGCTCTCCCACATGTTCAAGCAAATGAGTAGAGAAAATTTTACAGGAAATGATAATGAGCTTTAATCTAGGGTTTTACATGTTATGATTTCATATTTTCTAGTTTTTATTTTTGAACCCTGGGATGTGAATGTAAATGTTTTATTATAAACATGTTTATATCATGAATGTAAATGGACATTTTCAGCTCACCATTTTTAAAATTTTCCTCCCCAGGTAACGGTCACGTCTCGAGGCCTAGCAGTTCTACCAGTCAGTCACTTCTCAGAAACCTTAGAGAATTTGGAGCTTAGGTGGCTCATCATATCTTGTTTAATTTGGATCTCATGTTCATATTGTGGGAGTCATAATAGAATTTTGAGTCGTTATTGTAAATGTAGTATCCTACTATGTGGAAATTTGTATGCTAAGTTGTATAGACTTTTTGATAATAAATTTGTTGTGAGTTATTAAACTGTTTATCAGGTACTAAGAGTACACATTCATGGAAGTATGATGGTAGTAGTTGTCATAAGAGAATTGGTAATTATTGTCTTCACACTTCTTCTCGAATTATGAGGGTAATCTGGGAAGGGGTGTAATATAAACACCCCCTAAAAGCCCTAACAGTAAAGTCATTAGGGTTTATGCTCAAAGTAGACACTATCATATCATTGTGGAGATATTTGGAGGATTGTTGTCCTTAACATCCTCGGAAAAAGTTATCAAATTACAAGTTATTTAGAGTTATGTATGTTAAAGTTTTTAACTTTTAATTTTTTTCGATTAATAAATAGGTGAAATTAAAAGGTATCTACTAAGTGCTCTAAACATGATATTTTTACGTCTAATAGGTTTCTAACATAATTTAGTTTAACTCTACGAAATTTGTATCTTGTAGAAATAGAATGGAGTCTTTCAATTTTATGTCGAACGTACTCCTGAAATTATATATATATATATATATATATATGGACAAAAATTATGCCAATATCATTAAGCCAAGCTCACTTTGACTAAAAATAACTTGTTAGATATTTAAAATATTCAAACGTATACATAAAATTAAAACAACTATAGGGTGGGAAGTTGAACCTCCGACTTCTAGGGGCAAAAGTTATGCCAATATCATTGAGCCAAGCTCACTTTGCCTGAAAGTAACTTGTTAGATATTTAAAATATATAAGGACTTATAAATATAAAACTGGAAGTTTATAAAGACCTACTAATCATCCCCTAACAGTTCAATGACCAAACTCATAATTTAACCCCAAAAAAGGTCAAATATCAATTTATATCCCTAACCTTTAGGGGTTATATCAATTTAAGTCTTTAAATAATAATTATATCAATTTAAACCTTGAACTTTCATAAGTCTATCAATTTATATCCTTCTCCATATTTCGTTCGACCATTATCGTGTGAAACCTAGAATTCAAGTCAATTAATTTTCTAAGTTTTCATAGCTAATTTAGATCATTCATTAGGATTATCTTTGAAAATCCATTCATGCATTTATTCTTAAACGTGTGTAGACTTCTTGAAATGTCGATTTAACAAACTAGATTTATTAGAGTAAATGCATGAATGATTTTGAAAGGAAATTTGGTCTAAGAATCTTAATAATTGATTCATTAAAGAAAGCTTGTGGGTTTAATTGATACAATTATAAGTTTCACATAAATTTTTCCAAATGGAACGTGGAAGGTGCAACTTGATACACTTGTAAAAGTTTACGGTTTAATTCATTACAAATTTTAGTTTAAAGTTTAAATCGATATCACCTCTAAAATTTATGGATATAAATTGATATTTTAAAAAAAAAAAAAAAAAAATCTCATCATATGAAGGCTGTCATTCTCATATTATTAAATACGTTACTAAAGTTGTTCTAGAATTTATTTTTTTATATATCTAACGGTGTAGAGGTGGTGATCACATTACATGACTTGTGTTAGTCTTAATTTGTCCATTTGACACAAAAGCATGATGGTCACAATCCATTCATATATATCCGTTAAATTCTGCCAAATATGTTTGAATTTTAATTTTATGATAATTTTCAATTATGCTTCTAAATTTGTAAAACTTCCCTTTTAAATTTGAGAGTTGAATTATTTGGTGAGTTTTTTCATTAAAATGAAGGATTAATTGATGGAAAGATTATTATAAAAAGTAAAAATTGTACATAACAAATTATTTACAAGTGAATTTAAACTATTTAAAAGATTGTCATTAACCTTCATTTCAACTCAGAAGATAGAATTGGCTTACAAAATTATTTTACACATTAATTTCTTTTTCAATTTACATTAATAATATTATAATGATGTCACGTATGTATTTCAAATTTTACAAATTAATTGTCGTGTCAATTTTCTTACCACATCAATCTCGAAATTTTATTATTTTTTAATCGTGTGAAGTTCAAAAATTAAAATAAAAAATTTTCAATCTAAAAACATAATTGAAACATTGTACAAAGTTCAAGAGTAATTTGTAAAATACTAAAATTCAACTATAAAGATCAGTATTTAGCTGTAAACAATGAACCAAACTAATGCCAAGAAAACATCTCCCCACTCTACTTGTACTTTTTATTTTGGTTTAAATATTATTTTAGTCTTTATACTTTAGATTTTGGTTCATTTTGATTTCTATATTTTGAAAGTATTCATTTTTGTTCCTATATTTTCAACTTTGATTCATTTTTTGTCTTTATAGTATCAAAATGTTCATTTTTATCTTTATACTTTAAAAAAGTGACCATTTTGATCTTTACATTTTCATTTTCATTTTCATTTCATTTTTTAGATATTAAAATTGTTACTTTTTGAAAGTTTAAAGACTAAAATAAATTGAAGTTAAAAAGTACAATGACCAAAATATACATTTTAAAAGTACATACACCAAAATGAACCAAAGTTAAAAGTATAGAGAACAAAATGAGTAATTCCAAATATAGAGTCCAAAATCAACTAAAACTCAAAATTTAAGGACTAAAATAGTATTTAAACATTTTATTAAAAGAAAATTAACAAAAAGAAAAAAGTTTATAAGTTCAAAATTAAATTTAAAACAAATACCTTATAAAGTCGATAGAAGAAGACAAGCTAAACGTGGTAAGGTTGGGATGGCAAAATTTGATATTGAAAATCCAATTGCTTCCTTTATGTTTCCATTAAAAAATAAATAAATAATTTTTTAAAAAAAAACTTACATTTAAAAAAGTTACTAAAACTTGGACAAAATGTAGTATTTGATCTTTAAAACTCACCTCACTTTTAAAAATAGGAATAATTTAATATATAATAAATTACACGTAATCGTAATTATTTTTGTGATTTATCAAACACATTTTTAACAATAATTCAAATTAAAATCAAATTTCTAAATTTTCTATTAAATAATTTTTATAATAATAAAAAATACAACTTTATTTTTTATTACAACCATTGTTTTTAAAATTTCTATGTTTAGACCACTAACCAAAAGAAATTTTATATTACCCCTTCTAAAAATGGCAGCAAAATAACATGTTACATTATGTTTAGGTTAACATTAAATTAAAATTGTCGTCTTTTTTATTTGAATCTCTCGATCTTTTTGATTAGAGGTATATATTTTAACATGTTACGTTATGTTTAGATTAACATTAAATTAAAATTATCAATATGAACATAATTTATTAGCATAAAAATTATATTGTCGATCTCATGATAGAAGATTTGATTCACTCTTTTTTCCTATAGTTTAAAAAAAAAAATCATTAAATAATTAGAAGGAGTAAACCATATATTTTCAAGAAATTGCAAAAAGAACAAAAAAAAAAGTTTCTTTTTAAGGAAAAAAGCTGTTGTTTATAAATTATAGGATTTGTAAAGGGAGAAAAAAACGAAATTAATGAGCTGTAGGGCGCATGGCATAGGTGGGCGTGGGGTGCATTATTGAATATTGACGCATGGTTGAGGTTGCGCTACCGGTGGCTTATGGATAGTACTCTTAACACATATTATATGTTGAGTTACGATAATTTTGATATATATATATATATATATTTGTTGAGTTAACAATATGTATAGTAAGAGATTCGACTTATAAGTTAAGAAGCAAATATTTCAATATTTATTTTATCATTAAATTTTTATTTTTATTTTCATATAAATAGTTATGACTTTGTCGTATTCTTTTTTAGTCTTCATATTTTCAAATGTTTAAATTTATGGTTAAATTACAAATCTCGTCCCTATGGTTTGGAAAAAGTTAAAATTTAGTTTCTATGCTTTTGGATAAAATCTCATTATGGTTTGATAAAATTCTCATAAATAATCTTTAACATAAATATTATTTATGAGGGTTTTATCCAACCATGAGAAATAAATTTTGATTATAGACCATATAGATTGCATTGTAAGTTTTTTAAAAGGTTGTTTTCAAATATAAAAAATGAACCAAAATATTTATAAAATATAACAATATGTCAATTAAGTTATGTTCTTGTTGGCACTAAACCATCAAATTTTGATGGATATCATTTAAGATTAATAAATGCAATTTAACATAGAATTGACTTCATGAAGTATAAGTTTATCTTGAGACTAACGCATGTATTTAATTGAAATTCACTCCATCAAAGTATAATAGGAGGCATTAAAAAATATATATTTAAACAAAAGTATAAATTGGTTACCGAAAAGACAAATAACAGCCTTGTTTTTCCGGTCCATTAACTTGCTATTAATGTTTCATTAATTGCGATCAATATCTTGGACGGTTCCAAAAACTACCAAACGCTTGCATTAATTTATTCTTCTTATAATTTATTACATTATAGTCAAGTGTCGTTTGGTTCAAATTCATTTTAGTTGTTAAAATAAGTTTAGCTCAAATGATATATATATATATATGTATTTTGACAGAAAGATATATAGTTGGAATTTTCCTTTTTCATAATTCTGATAACAATTATTTTAATTTTTAAATTATAATTATTTTATGTTAATTGAGCTATACTCGCTTTGATTATTTTTATATATATCATGTGTAATATAAAAAAAAAAATATGTAAATTTTTATATATATCATGTGTAATATAAAAAAAAATATGTATAAATATAATAACATGGAACCTCCTATTCAAAGCATATCACAATTTGAGAGATTTCACATCGATGGGCAAATTTTTTTCTCCAAACTTTGGGAGAAACTCTTATATGAAATTTTATTTCAAAATATCATTAAAAAAAATATTTAATCTTTAAAAAAATTAATATCAACGAATATAACTCAATTACTATAAAATATGTGTTATTAATTGCGATGAGAAGGTTTTCAAATCTCTCACCAAAACTAGAGAGAGACAAATAACTAACTAAATTCAAAATTGTTATCTATTCTAAAATTAACAACTAAATAATACTAATTAATTTATACAAATTACAACGTTATGGTTGAGGGAGTTTTTTTTTTTTTTTTTTTGAAGGTTCAATCTTTCATTATCACTTTTGTGTGTTATGGAAAAATTAAATAAGAAAAATATTAAATTACATTCTTAATTTTTTATTCTTTTTTTTTTTTCTAAAACAGTGTGGTCTTTTCGAATTACATCATTTTAATGTATCATTTTAAAATATTAATGCAATGAGTTTTTTAAATTTGTTTTTAAAAATTTGGAACTAAAAAGGTATATTTTAAAAACTTAAAGGCCAAATAAACTTATTCTAAAAAAATTCAATGACTAAAAAGATATGTTTTAAAAACTCAAAAACCAAACACACATATTCTTCAAAACTTGAGGACTAAAAAATATTATTTCCTCTTGAATATATATACCTTAACCAATTAAGTAATACTTAGGGGATGATTCTTTCGAAAAAAAATTTAAGTTCATTTTTCCAGTACAACTATGGAAATAGGGCACTGAAACTTCAAATTCTAGGAAATGAGATCATATCCATTATAATTGAGTAGTCACATTGACATAAAGTTTAAAATTTTGTTTGAATTTCATCCCTCCGGAAAAAAAAAAGGCTTACCTACGAAATAATTAAGTTAGGTGTACAAAAAATCAAATAATGAAGAAAATAGAAAGGAAATAATCATGGGTTTTAAAAGGGAGGAAAACACATAGTCGAGTGCAGCCGTTACCAGTTAGACCGGTCCCCGACTAATCACATTCTGCCGGTACCAGTGCCACCCCTATAGTATCTATATAATAACCTGTTTTTCTAAAGAAAAATAATGTATTTATATAATATTTGTCTTGTTTCTAAAACCTATTATTAAATGTTTTTTCCCAAAGGCATTGAATTATTATTTTTTTTTCTAAACAATAACTTATTCTTAATATATAATGATTTTGAAATTTGTTACTAAAATATTATAGCTATTAATACACATAGACATCTCCATCTCAAATGATCTTAATTCTTAAAATGAAAAGATATCTTTGTCTCAAATAATCTTAATCCTCAAGAAAAATTGGACTTCTTTATCGTAATTAAATCTTTTTTTTAAGTATAATAGAGGAAGAAGATTCAAACTATAAATCTCTCAATCAACAATGCATTCGTATGTCAGTTGAGTTATGCTCACTTTGTTAAACTAATGAAACTTGAACTTATTAAATATTTTTTAAAAAATCATAAACTGAAATAAGAAAATTGTTTTAAATGTCAAACAACTAAATAATTTTAAATATAGTAAAATGTTACTGTCGATTACTAATAGACACTGATATAATGTCTATCAATAATAGACGATAATAGTGAACACTGACAGACACTTCCATCATCTATAAGTGTCTACTCGTGATAATAAGTGACATTTTACTAAGTGGATTCATTTTATTTTATTTTATTTGAAAATAGTCGTAAAAATTTTGTTTTTTTTATTTGATTTATAATAAAAGAAAAATAGAAGAGACATCGGATGGTTGAAAGATGGGAAAAGTTCTGTAATCCGTCAAAAACAAGAAACGAACGGGTGAGATTATCTGGCGTGCCGTTGATGGTTTGACGGCCTTAAGTAATGGACACGTGGCAACTGGGACCCACAATCCCCAAGCGTTTTGGGGCGGAGAGGTTTCTCTTTTCTTTATGTTGGGACTTTACCTTGCAATTTGAAAAGGGTAAAAATNTAGGATCAACTTATGTAGTTAACCATATCATAAGGGAATTTGAGGTGTATGGATAAACATGGATGTCCAAATTGAAAAAGGGTAAAAATAATAATAATAATAATAATTAATAAGAATAGAATATATAACCCAAAAGCCATTAGGAAGAGCCAAATCCAAGTCTGAATCAATCGCCATGGCCAGACCCTAAGCTAAAGAAATGAGCCCAACGCTCCAGGCTCCAGCCATAGATAGACATCACGAACTGAAGCGTTTTTAGAAATTCAATTTCAATTGCAATTGCAATGAATTAGAGAGAGAATTACAAGTACGATCCTCGGCGGGGATGCATGCCTTCTGCGTTTTTTTGCCCCCAAATTCATCCGTTTCATATACTCTAACTTCTTCCTGCTAAACCTTTTCCTCAGCTCTCAACTACGCTGAATTAGGGCGTTCCTTTTCCAATTCCGAGTTCAGGGTCTGTTTTCTTTTTTATCTATTGGGTTTTTCGCGGTTTTTCATTTGGTGATCTGGGGTCTGAGGCCATAGAGATGGAGGAAGCTCGGTTGTGCCAGTGGACTACCATTAGATCTCTCTTTGCAATTCTTCAATGGTGGGGTTTCAATGTCACCGTCATTATCATGAACAAGTGGATCTTTCAGGTCTTGCTGAATTTTCTCTATTTTCTTCATTTCTCGATTAGGTTTGCTTTGGTTGTGAAATTGATCTGTTTTGTTTTTGTGTTTCTGCAGAAATTGGATTTTAAATTCCCTTTAACGGTTTCTTGTATTCACTTCATTTGCTCTGCTATTGGAGCGTATATGGCGATTAAAGTATTGAAAGTTAAACCGCTGATTTCTGTTGATCCTGAAGATCGGTGGAGAAGGATATTCCCCATGTCATTTGTGTTTTGTATTAACATAGTGTTGGGAAATGTCAGCTTGCGTTATATTCCGGTTTCTTTTATGCAGACAATAAAGTCTTTCACTCCTGCAACAACAGGTGCGGTTTTGAATTTTAATTGTTTGTTCATTATCTGTTTTTCATTGTTCTATGTTTTTTTATTTCGAAATTTTCAATTTTAAATTGTGTTGTTACATTTTTTTTTTTTCCTTTTAACAGTTGTTTTACAATGGCTTGTATGGAGAAAGTACTTTGACTGGAGAATATGGGCATCTTTGATACCCATCGTTGGAGGAATTCTTCTTACTTCTGTGACCGAGATGAGCTTTAACATGCTTGGGTTTTGTGCTGCCTTATTTGGTTGTTTGGCTACCTCTACAAAGACCATCCTTGCCGAATCCTTATTGCATGGATACAAGTTCGACAGGTACTGCCTTTTTTTGCGTGGCTAATTCTTTTTGGATTCAATTTTTCTTGTAAAACTAAGTTTCATCCTGCATTCCTGGTTGTTGCATTCTTTCTCTGGGTTTAGATTGATTGTTGTTGCTTGAAAACCCCATTTAGAGATACCCTTAAAGTACAAATATGTGATATGTTCAGTATTGTTCATGCAATTAGTAGGATCATAGATACTAAAAAGCCAATTCCATTCTTGGCCATGTAGTTCCTCTTTCTTCTTATAGACATATATAAAATCTAAATTAAAAATCTGCAAGTACTTCCAAAGGGAATGTGTTCATATGTAAGCAGAAGAGGTTAGTTTTGGTTGAATGAATTGAAGAAAATTTTGAAAGTGTTTCATAGTCGACAATGAATTATTTATATACTCTTCATTATTCTCCAGTCTTCCCCACTTGCTAACTCTAGTGCCTTTTTCTCTGTTTTTTTTGTTCTTCTTTGGGTCTGTAAAGAAAATTTTACATCTCCGAAGATCAATTTCCATTACTAGTATTTTATATTTTTTCGGCTGCAGACTGTTTTAACACTCTTTAGCAATTCAACCTTTTTCATTTTATCAAAATACCATGCTGTCAGTTACCTTTCTCGCATCCTTTGGTGGTGGATTCTTATTATGGGTAGCTCAAGTAACCTTAGTTTAGGTAGTGTGTCAGTGTCCACCTCCACCAGCGTTGACATTCTGATACAAATCAGTCGCTCAAATTTTAATATAATTTATTACAATTTTTTTCTTCTCAGTTGCATAAGTTGTGATACCGAGGCAAGTTTTGGCCCTCCTTCACAACAATACACAAAGAAAACTAGACAAGTAATGAATAGTGAAAATAATTATGACGCCTTTTAAGATGACATAATTGTACGAATACACAGATTTTGAATTTTCGATATTTTTTTATATAGATCGTTGAATCATTAAACATTTACTGATTTGATTTTCTTTTCTTTACAAGTATTTGTCATCAGTTCAATTATTTGGATGCATTTCGTATAGTACGTTCATATTATTCAGTCTTCTTGTTTGTAATCTTGGTTTTATGGTCATAATCCTTATAAACATGAATATTTGAATGACTCCAAGTGTGTACGGTGATATGCATACATCCTACTCCTTTTCGCAGCCATGTTCTTTTTGTTTAATGCTACACATTTATGTTTCATGTTGTATCCTTCTTCAATTGTACATGTATTATCACTGGCATGGATGGTTAAATGAAATGACTTCTTCCTCCCTCATAAATTATAATGACATGTTTCCACCAAAGATCAAACCCCTCCCCTGCTGGTTGTCATTTTCAATTAATACTCTACCATTCATTGGACAGTCATTTCATGCTAATGGTTCTTTTCGTTGTTTTATATATGTTCCTAATTATGTTTGATCTTTGGTGTTTGTTTTCTTTTGGGCATCAGCATAAATACAGTGTATTACATGGCGCCTTTTGCAACCATGATCTTGGCTGTACCTGCTATGCTCCTTGAAGGTAACGGGGTTCTTGATTGGCTTCACACGCACCAGTCTATTTGCTCGTCACTCATCATCATTTTCAGCTCTGGGGTGATGGCTTTCTGTCTTAACTTCTCCATATTTTATGTGATTCATTCCACCACTGCCGTGACGTTCAATGTTGCTGGAAACCTTAAGGCAAGTCCTGCTTGATAACATTGGCATGGAGTATAGTCTTATAGACCATTATAATTCCTTGTTCCCTATACAAATTTCCCTTCTTAATACTCTGGTGAGTTACATTTGAATTTCATTATGCGCAGGTAGCTGTTGCTGTCCTTGTTTCATGGTTGATATTCCGAAACCCAATTTCAATGCTAAATGCAGTTGGATGTGCGATTACACTTTTGGGTTGTACATTCTACGGTTATGTAAGACATCTTATCTCACAGCAGCCACCCGGAACCCCTCGAACTCCTAGAACACCTCGGACCCCTCGGAGTCGGATGGAGTTGCTCCCCCTTGTAAATGACAAATTAGATGATAAGATCTAATTGGTTGCATTGCGGTTGATGTGTTCTTGGTAGTTGGCACACCAATAGTAGAAAAAGGAAAGTACAAAAGAATACAAAAGCATAATACTCGGGGCTTGTTTGTTCTGTCCACTTGCTTTAGGCGATTTCAATTTTTCTTCTTCATAATGCTATCTTTTTATCTCCCCACCACATATTTTGTTGTTTGTAGATTTAGCATATCAATGAGAGACTGATATCACCTTTTCTTTTACTAGTTATCTCATGTCTCTGATTAAAGAGGCAATCATTATTAGAGTTCCAATCATTTTTGTTCTTAATCTTGCTTTCTATTCAAATTATAAAAACCAAAAAAGAAAACAATTCCCAGGTTTCTGACGTCCTAAAATTCATCTCTACCTTGCTTTTTTGCTTGGAAACGATCTCAGTTTTCAAGTTCATCTGAATGGATCAATTGTTGTATCCTGTTGGAATGAAAGTTCTGAATTTCTGATTATTAAAATGCTGACGGGAGACATTCAACTTTGATGAAGAGTTCTACAATGTAAAGAGCATCTAGCTTTTAGTTACAGGGTTAAGATTAAGATTAGAGCTAACACATGAAGGATGATGATAGGTTGAAACATCAGATCTTGCATTGGTGAATTTTTTTTGTTTGTACAACTAAGCAAGGAGCCAGAAGTTCTTCTGCCATCTGGTGTTGATAAGGTAACCTCCCATGCCATTGGTCTGTTTTCTAACCCCAATTGTACAGCAATCTGCATGGTTGATGCACTGTTCCACAAGCTGCTCTGAGCTGCTGGTCCCACAGAAGCTGCAAGAGAAATTACCATGTCTACCAGGTTAGTAATCATGACCATTCAAACTTTTTACTGTTTTTTTTTTTAAATGAAAAAAAGGCCTATATATGATGATGGAAGAGGTTGGGACCCACCAGCCAAACAGAGAGGGCTTTTTCTGGGGAACTACTAAAACAGATGCCTCAAGCTTCTTCACTTGGCTCAAAACTGTCTCTACTTTTGGGCCTTGAATCACTAGTGCTTCAACTTCCACCTGAAATTTTGCACCAAAAATTAGATCGGTCACAGAACCCAACACTGCTCTGATGTAATACTTAAAAAAGATGGCTTCACCTCACTTTTCCCCCTTTCTGGGTGTATGTTTTGAACTAAATATGAAAGAGTTCAATTTGTTTTTGTATGTTTGATTGGTATTTAATTTTGAAAATAAATCATTTAAAAAAAAATGTAGTATTTGACAACCGTTCGGAATAGCTTTAAAAATAATTTCGAAGTGCATTTTAAATGGTTTTTATCAAAAGAGTTTAAATAAAAATGATTTTGTAATAAACCTTTTTCCTCCATTAAATCCAAATAAACCTTAGAAACATGTTTTTAATCATTTAAAATTAATTCAATGTTCAATTTCAAACATTCAATCACACTTTTAAAAATATTTTCTAATTTCACAAATGACAAAAGTGATTTTCACAATTTGAAAATCACTCTCAAATATCTCATTAGTCATTTACAAAGATGGCCCTCCAATCTAGATATGGGAGAGAGCACTAGGAAACGGCTAGCTAGTAGTCAGTGGCTTGGAGATTTCTCTCTTTTCTGTTTTTAGACACTTTCTCTCCTTACTATGCTTTGTTTTTTCCCCTTATTTTATTTATTAAAACATGCATTAAACCCAAGGGATTAAATTAGAAGTCATTCCCCATATGGCCCATATCCCACACATCCCAGTAAGATAGAGAAGTAGAAACTAAACTTGATATACCCTATATTAGAAAAATAATAACAACAAACCTCAAACAAAGCTTAAGAAGTTCAATGTTGTTTACACAGAATTGAATACAGGTGGGGGAAAAGAGTGATAGGATAGAAGATCCAAGTAGAACCCATGAAGGACTAGGAGGATATATAATAATTCATCCAAAGACAAAATTGCAAACTAAAGGCTAACTAAAGAATCAAAACAGAAGTGATACCTCAGGTCTAGAAGCTTTGCAGAGGTAGCCAAGAGAGTTAGCAAGAAAAGAGGAAGAAGAATCAGAAGGCATTTCAGAGAGCCTGTTTGAGTGAGAAACAATATGAAGAAGAGTGAACAAGTCACCCTTATTAGCAACATGGGTTAGAGCCCACATCATAGCATGCTTGGACTGAGATGTATGATCCACCACCACCATCACTCTCTTCTTACCGTACCTCTCAAACCTTTCCATTGACGCTCAGTTTAAAGCTTTTTGCTTCACCTAACTTTCTTCTAGGGTAAAAATCAAACTCCACTGTTAGATAGTCTTTCACTTTTGGTTGCCTTAAAAAATGAACCACTTTTTCTCTAGGGAAGATGGTTTGGTTTGGTGGGTTGGTTGGTTATATAGAAACTTGAGTTTTTTACATTTAGAAGATAGAGAGAGAGAGAGAGAGAGAGAGAGAGAAAGAGAGAGAGAGTTTGAAAGATGGGACCGAGTGATAAATACAAAGCCATGATTTATAACTTTTTTGAGTCACGGGAAGCACTGAGATGATGGTGGCTTTACAGTTTACTTATAACATTGATGCAAATAAAAACAGTACCGCTACTGCCTATTTTGATGATGATAGGAAAGACTCTCTGTACTAGAATGGCTTGCATCTTTTTCAGAAGCTTTTTTTCTCTTTTCCTTTTCTTTATTGTTTGAAAAATCTATCATTACCAAGATATGGTTTGTGAAATAAAATAAAAGTAAGCTTTTCTAGGGGTGAGAAAGATGTTTTGAAGAGATCAAGAAAGAGTGTAGAAATAGCCCATTCTTATTGAAAGTACTGGTTCGTGATTCCGTCCCGACTTGGCCTATTTGTTGACCTTTTCTGGAGGCACTTTTATCACGAGTTGGCCTATTTATTGAAAGACTTACTTTTATTATTATTATTATTATTTTATGAAACTTAGCTAAGATTTTAAAAAAAGAAAAGAAAAAAAATCAAATGAAACTCAACTGAAATTATCATAAAATTGTAGTTGTATTAAGAAACAAATCAAACATACAAATGTGGTAATTATTTGATTTTTTATTTTTAATTTTTGAAAATTAAGTCTATAAATAATCTTTTTTTTTTTTTTTTGCTTTGTTAATATTTTTTACCAATATTATAAAAATCAAGCTAAAATTTAAAAACTTGTTTTTAAATTTGGAATTTGATTAAGAAAAATTGATATAAAATAGGTTTAATTTTTAAATTCTTTTTCTAAAAAATGGAAGAGTTGCAAGCGGCCTTAGTAATTAGTATGAAATCAAGTTGGTAAATAACCTTTATTATTTAATAGGTTTGTAAACTTGTGACTATTTAATCCCTTCAATTTTACAAAAGTGTCCATCCTTCCAACTGTGTCCAATAGACCTTTAAAATGACTGTCCAATCGAGCTTTAAAAATGTTTAATTGTGTCTAATAAATACTCTGATTTATTTAACATATTTTATAATTTGAGAATATATTTGACACTAAATTGAAAATAGATACAAAATTTAATTTTGTATTTAATATATCAATTATAAATTTTTGTGAATTTTTATAAGATTCAAATATTACAAGAATTTATTAAACACAAAATTGAAAGTTGAACATATTAGACTTTTAAAGTTCATGAATGTATATTGATCACTTGATGACAACAATTCAAATATAATTTATTCAAGTTTATTCATTTAGAAAAAATTATTCAAGTTTTATCTTTGAAGAAATTGTCGATAATAAAAGGGAGTTAGAATTTCTGTATATAAATTAGGGGTGTCATAAATTGAATCAGATCGAATTAAGATACTTTTTAGATTTGGATTAGATTGGAATGATCAAATTTTTGGGATCATCAAATTTTGTAAACATCCCCAAGGCCCTAATATACATGTATGATATGGAATTGTATAATTAGCTCCAAGAGGCCATCCGGATTCTTACAATCTAAAACTAAAATTTCCCAAAAATGATTCTTACAATCATCAAATCAAATAATATACATATATGATTTGGGATCATCAAATTTCTATATTGCACGACGAGGCTACTACAATCTAAAACTAATTGCAAAATCTGTTCAATCGCGGGGGGGGGGAAGATGTGGGGTGGATTATTTTGAAGGAAGATTCAAAATACCATTGTGGAAAATTGATGGCTTCCATTTTAGAAGTGCATTTCTCCTTAAAATCCACGAATCCATTAGACACAATTGAAAATTGAAATTTTCATTAGACAATTTAAATTTATATCTAAAAATCAATTAATTAAAAAATGACATTTGCCAAAAATAATTGAAATTTAAGGAACCTACCCTTTTTGAAGTTAAGATACCAAATAGATACTAATCTCAAAGTTGAGACAAAAAATTGATGGATTGATTTGTGTGTTCAGTCCTGCTACTCATTTACAGCTGTAAAACCCAATTTCACATTTTTACGATTTACCACTGCATGTGCCAACCAAATTGTGAGTAATAGTCAATTAGGAACCAACTTTCAAAACTACAAAACATTTGTGTGGACAACGACGCAATCAACCAAATTGTGAGTAATAGTCAATTAGGAACCAACTTTCAAAACTACAAAACATTTGTGTGGACGACGCAATCAAGTTCATGGAAAATGCGAATGTTCCTATCATGTCGAGGAAATTTCTTTTTAGGATTTTAAATCAAGGCAAAAAAAAAGTGATAATCTGGACAAATTTGTTGTTAAATACAGATTTTCTATTAATTACTGCTATAAGTTACAAAAACAATCAGTGTAAGCAAGCTTGATTATGATGGGAGGCAATTTAATCACAAGCATAAACGACCTACAAACCTAATCTAAATGCAATCGAGACCTCCCTCTCAACAGCCTTATTGAGCTATTTCCTAGAGCTATTCATCGTATCATAGTAACATAAAGGTGTTAGTGAATTCTACCTTGTTAGCATTCCTTGGGAATGAATTGCTGAAGATAGCATTAACATCCTTGAATATCTTTGTATGGAAGGTTAGATTGTCCCAGCAATGTTATATCTTCAGGGGAGAACAGATGAGAACCAGTACTCAAGTAATGTCGCGCAATTCTTCCCCTACATTACAAATCAATCAAGAACAATGAAGGGGTTGTAAAAGGTAAAAGTGTTTATTAAAAATGTGCAAGGAAGCCTGTTCTCAATTCTTGTTATAGGTACAAACCTTCGTCTTTTTGTCTTGTCAGGGCCTTTTGATAGACGCAAAGTTTCTGATCTTGAAATGCAGCGCAATGAAGAAAGATATTCGAAGAATCGAACACCTTTCAGTGACAAATAAGATCTGTCTGGAGCTACCTGCTGAATTACATCGAAGAGGCGTGATTTCATATCTCTGCACAGAAGACATTCAGAACCATGAGAAAAAGAACCAGCCCACTTAGAACAGGTGTGAGAAGATTTGCTTCAACAGGGAATGTGAAACTGAATCTGTAAACTATGTTGTCAGTCTTTTAAAAATGCTAATTTTGTTTTTGGAAAATCTGAGAATTACCATTACCATAGATTTTTTCTTTAAAAAAAAATGCACATCTTCGTTCTGTCATCTTACGTAGTCAAATAGGATTTTGAAGGAGTCTATGTGTTCCCCATGATATTAGATAACCTAGGTCAGCCAGCTGGAATCCTAATCATCCTAGCAGCTATTCAAAAAAATCCATGTGAAAGGAGATTTCAGTGTCTTACCTCTCTGGCATATTACTGTTTCCTGGAAGGCTGAGTTTCAAAATCTTCGTAGTGGAGGAGTTTTCCATCATATTATGCCTCAATAGTTTACCCAATGCTGCTGGATTAGTTGCAGAGGCTAGCATTTCTGATACGATATCCACACTGCTACCAAAGCCTACACGAGAACCCGTGGTAGCAATATCATTTGCAATGACGCTAAATCCATGCTGAGCAATTGTAGATGCCATCTGCAATTGCTCACCTCCCCAGGAGAATGAGTCTGATTCCTCGGATACAAATGTTGGCATCTCAAACATATCCTAAAAAGAAATATAGTTAACATTATGGGAGTATTCGTGATATACACAATTTAAAGCACTTACTTGTGGCCGGCAGGAAGAAAGCAGGTCCGCATCTGAAATTAGATGGCTCATTCTATGAACTAGTTCGATGATCTGAAAAGTTTCTTTTTTTTCTGGCGGGACATGATGTCCTAGAAGATCTAAGTGACCAAGGCGAAATTGTTTCCACAATTCTTGCACTGAATCACCCAAAACTTTCAGTTCAGGTTTCTCTACAAACTTGGACTTGTTAAAGTCTATACGGCTGCACTCATCCATCACAGGATACCCTCTGATATTGTTTTCCATATGTCCATTACAAGAAAATCCTTCCGTCTCTTGGCAAGATAAATTAAATATGTTGCAAGTATCTTCCAAAACAGCTGTAGTTTCTTGTACAGTATGTGTAGGTGAACCAAAACTATTGGCTTCAACTGCTAACACATTCTGAAAAAGCTCATCCATAGAAACTTCTAGACTGGCACCAGCATCACCATGAGATACCATTTGGGGAAACAACTGCATATCATGAATTTCCGTCTCAGGAACAAAAATTGATTCTGGTACGTATGAGGTAGTGACAGACATGGACATCTCATTCACACCTATACCCCCTGCAGTTTCTGAACTTGGATAATGATCTTCAACAGTATTATTTGCCATATGATAAAGCAGCCCATTTAATGGGCTTGAGTAATTTGGAGATATCTGATGGTGAGATGATAATATACCGTCATCTTTATTTGGTACTAGAGAACATTCCTTGTTGATAGGAACATCTTCAGAGTCAGAAGACACCACTATATCCAGCCTTCTTCGGTGCTTCTTCCTAGGTAAAGGAATAGGGGTTCCTGAAATATCAGAACACTCGTGTGCAGCATTAAACTCAACTGCAAATTCATTGTGATCTTGAATCGAGCCATTCCTACTCAACATTGCTGCCTTCTTGGCTTCTAAAAGATAGGTGTCTTCATAATTCTGGTAGTGTAGACCATTCTGCATTCCCTTGTCATAAAATTCACCTTCACTTGCCTCCAACAAGCAAGTCGTTTCCATTCTTAATAACGACATTGTTATCTCTTTGTCAACTAGCTCTGATAACTGAGACGGGAAACTCCATGGCATCATCGCCGGCAGTATCTGATGGCCAGCATCAATATCGAATGAAAGTGAGCCATACTTTTTCTGAATTTTATCTGCATGATAAAATACATCCATCAGATAAATGATCAAAAGAATTAAAAATCATTTCAAATCTCTCTCCAAAAACACCAGGACCTGCATTTGATGAAGCTATAATCTTGTTTCAATTAAAGCATCGCATAGGCCAATAATAGTAAGGAAAACTCAGGAATGGTAGAAGAGTAGAGATTGTGTGGGTGGGTAGGGATGTTGGGGCATAGTTGCACGTTCAAATTGCATTGTATATGTGCTTGGAAAGCAAGACTGACCTCTAAATCTTGTACCCTGGCACCAGAACTGAAGATGCATAATGGTTTTCCGTATATCTTTGTGGCAACAATGAATAATGCGCTCAAGTAAGCATGGTTGGATGCTGACTCCTTCAGCAGTACAAATCTGAAAGGGAAGCAATAATGAATCGGGTGAATGGAAATTCAAGTGATATGTCATTAGTAGAGAAGCCAGAAGCACACACCTTATATAAATGGCTAAGTAGTTCCATTGATGATGGTCGGTTAAAAGAGACCTGTAGCCTATTCAAATTATCAGGGAGAACAGGATCGCTACCTATAGTTCAAGAATAAAACAAGAATGATTCATTGTAAACTGTAAAATTCCTACAACATGAAGTCAATTCCACAAGTAAGCCCTCTTACTGTTGCTGGTCAAAACTATGGGTCCCTTCCCCGTGTCAGCAATCTCTTGAATTGCAGAAATAAAACCACGATCCTCAAGAAAAATGATATCCACATCCTCTAAAAGAATTAAAGGCTTAGCTTCACCTTGGTTGCTGAGGCTTTCGGATGCGATGTATTCAAATTCTCCAGCACCTTTAAAGTAATCTTTAGAATCATCGTCTGATAAAGGGATGAGTTCAATCACCTCACTAGCTAAACATTTGGCTGCTGTACTCTCTTGAAAAGAGGAACATTTCTCAATAAAACTGTTCCTTGATCCCTGGGAATTTTTTACTGACCTATAAGATACCACCTTTTTTCAGTCAATTCTGAAAAGGATTTATGGCCAGCAAAAATAAGAAATTGACAAAGAGCTACTATGATGGTTGAACCATATCAAAATGGACATGCAGGCATAAATTAATGCTCTTTTTTGAAGGAGAAATTAGTAATAAATATGCACCAGACATTGAAATTTACTTTTCTTAAGTAGTAACCAGAATCATGCAGAATGAGCAATATATATCATAGAGTTTAAGAAAGAAACTATAACATGGAGGGAATCTAAGCCAAAATTTAAATAGTACGGACCATTTTAGCTGATGAGATTGTAAAGCCTCTCCAATCATCTGCTTGAGAACAGCTCCTGATCGAATAACAGATGCACTGAACTGAAGGACAATATAATAGTCACGGTAAAGTTTTTTTATATATATAATATTTATATTTTTAATCTATTAAGCAAAAAAGGAGTTACTACAGAGGATGTGGGTAGAGAATACCACCACCATAAGGAATTTATTGCAGGAAAAAGCCATAACTAACCAAGTTTAAACACGAGAATCATGTTTTTTAAAATTAAAAATCAAAGTCCCTTGATTTCTTTGTATCCATAAAAGCAATAATAGAAGTGCAAAAGTCACAAAAGGTACTCCAATCAAGCTGGAAAAGGTGCAAAGTTACAGAAACTATTCAAAGAAATTCCATTTTGTCACAAGAAGCTCATTTATTTATCAATAAAAATTACAACAAAAGCTCTCAACATGGATCTTGGCTGAAAGGCATACCAAAATATTCGTTAAGAAAAACTACACTTTGGCTACAAACTGATGCGGGAAAGTTGTTTTTGGAGTTTCATCAAGAAGATGAAATCAATACAATAAAGAGCCCAGTTTTAAGCCAATTAAGGATATCTTAAGGTTTTGAAGGCAAGGGAACAAAGTATAAGGCAACATCAATTTAGAAGTAATAGGAATGAGATTCAAAAAAAGTGGACTAAGTGATGGTACAGAATTTTTCAGGAGTCAAAATCACCCCATCTTGGTTAGAACTAAGACCAAGCCACTGCAATTTTATCTCTAAGTCCAATCAAATTGTCAAGTTCTCTTCCAAAGTGGTTCCTCCTAAACCCCAAGTCCCAATTTAGACATAGTTAACTTTCTAGATGGTTTCTTACATTGTCTTGATCTCTGATAGATGAAATCTATAGTCATTTGATTAGTTAGAAAGCCAATTTTCCATACATGAAGGATATTCCCCAACATATCAACAAAATTAAAGGCTCCTGTATCATTTTGATCCCAAAACAACATCATTCAAATTTAGCAGCAGCAAATTACATATTTAAATTCAGAAACCATCGTTGTGATGCCAAAGTAGCATTACCTCAAAAACCCTGAAACCATGCTCTTCAGCACAAGCATAAATCGCTGCAGATTTCCCACTCTGCAACCATATGGAAATATTTTAACCAAAGAGAAAAATCATGAACAGCAAGGAGAATAAGTTCCCACATTCATAAATAATAACCTGCAACCTTAAGAGAGATAAGGAAGTAATTATAATATATTGCACAGTTTAGATGGAGAATAACAATGGACTCTCCTAAAAATTACTTCCCAGAGGTAACAGAATATTAAGAGCTCAATTAAAGAGGCGAGCAAGAAAATCCAATTTAACTGTAAACCAAATAAACCACCAACTTGAAATTCAAAGAAATCTATGAAGTTGCTGTAGGAGGAAGAAACTGAAACAAAGACTTACATTTTTCTTCTTTTAAAAAAGAAAAAAAAAAAAAGAAACAAGACTTCTCATTGATAAAATGAAAAGAGACTACACTAAAAAAATACAATGAAACAAAACAAAAGAAAGCATAAAACTATCAGGTGATACATGTGAGTTTCTGCATACCCCAGAAGATCCTGTGACAAGGAGAACATTTGTCAGACTATCCTTTCCATCTGGACTTTCATAGTCAGAATCACTCTGAGAACAGTAACCATCGTTATCTTGCTTCTGGAACTTATTCCCTCCACCAAAATCTTTGTTGTTCTGTGAATTTCTTTCATACCAGAGGTGTAGCCACTCACTCAAGAACTTGACTGATTCAAGATTACCACATACCTGCAAAACCATGTGTCAAGGAATGGATAATAGAAGAAAACAGATACCAGAAAGCTTTGTTGCTAAAACAGATTTGGTACCCAACCTCCATAGCCATCTTCGGCTGATATTTGTATGTCCATAAGCAATTTTTGGGACGGCTTTGACAACGAAGGTAGTAGGACTGCATTCTATTTTAACAAAACAATTGTTAAAATTGCAGTATCAAATAATAGGAGAGAAGCAAGAAGAAAATTAAGCATCCATGGTTTGAGGAAAAGCATAATCATCTCTTCAGACAGCAAAGATACCTATTGAAAACTACCACTGAAATGTTCAAACATTTAGAAAAGCAAGGAGCCAATCATAAGGATGAATGATGCATTAACCAAACAACAATAATGTAATCCAAGACATAACAAAATTATGAAGGTATAGAACTATGAGCTCCCTCATGAATCGACCTCACTTCAAGTTTGCTTATCAGTAGTAGTAATAAACTGACAGCAGCAATTTAATAAGCTGAAGTAACCAAATTATATATTAAAAATCCCATTCCCTTAGATGGAGAATATTATACTTGTGAAAAGAACAAGTGAAATGAGCACATATTTGCAGGCAGCATCATATACTGAAGCCATAAATCTTGGCAGCACTCAAATCATAGCTCAACAGCTCTACATATCATGCTTCTTCCACCTCTCACATCAATTAATTCCCACGGTAATATAAAAAGAAAGATTTGCTATAAAAAAAGAGGCAGGGAAAGATGGGGGAATATACTAACATTCAACCCACAACCCACAACATGCAAAACTTTAAACTAAGTTGTAGAACCTCAAATTTTCTAGTAAGAAAGTTTATTGTTTCTGGAGTTTAAACTAGAAGTATGGAACTGGTAGCATTTGACATCATAATTAAGGCAGGCAGAGTGAGAAGGAAGGGGGGTAAATGTAAATCAAACTCGTGGTTCTCTAAAAACAAGAAGAGCGACCAAAGAACTTAATAGTTCATAATAGTAATGACCTGTCCTCAAGAAATCTATTTTGATGCTCAAGAATTGGCCTTGCTTCAGAATCACTAAGCCCGCGTGTTTTATTCAGGTTATCATCCTGACAATAATTCATGAGAAAGAGATGATAAGCTCAAGAGAAGATGTTTGCAGTACAACTTGAAGTTGAAACGAGTTCAATAAAGTAGAGAAAGAAGGAAAGAAACATTTGAATTCAGGATGAAATATACCATTTCTGCACTACTTGGGAGGTGATGCAGCATTATTTCCTTGTCAGCATCCACACTGTATACAGTTGACATTAACTCTTTAATGCCTTCTTGATTGATGGAATTATGATCCATGGGCTCCTCAATTGTACCAGGAGTAGAATCGGAGGGTGGCAACACAATTGGAAGGTCATCTAAACTTAAAGACTTAACAGAGCCTTCAAATACTGATGAAGAAGCTTCTTGTAATGAATGGCCATTATGTATACTATTTCTGTCAGTGAAAGTCCAGTTTTTCCAGTCTGGAGATAGTTCATCATCCTGCATGGTATTATAAAAAAAATCACCCTGGATGAAAAACAAAAGATCTACTATTCAACATTTTGAGGAGAGTGCTTAGTCAAGAGCAGTGGGCTACCAAAGCGTTAAATATGTATTATTAGATAGTACTATCATACAGACATATTTACATAATAACTTGAGATGCTCCGAGTTTTTCTTGCATCCACTAAACTTCACAAATGATCGTCTGTGACAGCACTTTATATTTTTTGCAGCTTGACATAGAGTTAAGTCGAGAAAAAACATACCCCAGTTCCTTCATAGACGTGGATAGGATAACAATCAGTTCTACTTTCCTTTTTCTCAACAGTACACCCTCTCTCTGCCGATTGAGTTGACTCTTGATTTTTCTTCCCTGCTTTTAGGGATGAAAAGAAGGGATGTATTTGCCTTCCAGCAAACATCCGTGAATTTTCCTGATCATACGAATAAGGGCTTAGAGCTGGAGATTTAATTACTTAATGTATTAAACAAAGATACATGCAATAATCACTTCATACACAAACTCCTAATTTACGGGTGGAAATTCCAAAACCGACATATACACTCAAATCTCTACGAGTAGCACATCATGAGAACACAATAGCAACTAATAGAACAAAAATTCATCATGTAAGAGCGCAACAACAAACTATAAAACTGACCTCCCTAGTCATTTTGGCCTCCAGACGCAAGTCGGGAATTGTTGGAGTTGCCTCTTCAAAATGCAAAATTTTCTTTGGCGTCAAGTTTACTGCTCGCTTTTCCTTCGCCTGCTGTATATAAAACGTAATTATTTCATCTTCGATGTGATTATAGTTTGATGTAGAGGTGTAGACCTTTTCCAATTTGAATTTCCCAAAAAAAGGCATATCATATATCGTATTTCAATACCTAATTCCAGCATTATCCCAATTCCCAACACAAGCATCGAGTAATTTAGCCTAATTGAACTATTCATGCTACAACTATTCTCAAGCATATGGACAACCATTATGAAACTAGAGTAGCAATTTATCTAATTAAATCCAATTCACCTTCTTTGAGCTTCGTGATTGAGGCGTTGCCTTCCCCTTCGACTTCCTTTTCTTCTTGCCCTGACTCCCGCATAATTCCTCCTCCTCGCCGCAATTGTTCTCCTCCTCTTGATCGATTCCATTCTCCTCCTGTTCTTGAGGCTTGTGAGGAAGCAACGTAGACTGTACCAGTTTCCGGCGAACACTCCGGAGCTCCCGTTTTCCAGTCTCAGTGGCGCCAACTTCCGTCACATTCCCCGATTGCTCAGCCGGAGTCTCCATGAATCTACGCCCAATTGTGAATGATCTGATGGCTGAAAATTGGGAACTAGGGTTTTGAGAGAATTGGAGAATCAGAGAGTGAGCTTAAGCATTGTTCGTAACGAAACGTGATCCGAAGTACAACAGGAACCTCGGAGGGGAAAAGGAAACATAAAATTGGAGGGAATCACCTCGTTTGTTCCCGCGCTCGCGATGATAATCTTTTAATATCCATATCTTAATTAACTTCGTATTAATTAAATCTATAGTTTGTTTCTAATGATACTAATTAGTAATAAATAATAATAATAATAAGATCTCCCAAACTTATCTTATATTTACATTTTATTTTTTAACAATAAAAATCTAGCGAGATTCATGGAATAGAGGAAATCGATGATATTCGTTTAAATTCTAAATGCTGGGTTTGTGTGTGTGTTTTTGGGAATTAGGAAAAAGATATAGATGTTGGATTAGGAAAAATTAGGATAATATTGTAGTTTTTTAAACTATTTATAAAAATGTGGTTGTTTCAAAACAATTTAGAAAAATATTGTACTTTTTTTTTTTATTTAGTTTGTCGAGTCTTGGAAACTCGAGTCTTCAAATTTCGACAAGTCTAAATCGAATTTTGAAGACTCGACTTCCATAATTTTTTTTTCCATTATGTTATTTTAATATTACACCTCCCTTTGTTATTATTTTTTATCATCATCTTCTTAACTTAACTCTAAAAAATATCATATCCAATAATATTTCATTCACGTTTTCTTCCATAATTTAAAAATAATAAAGTGTAAATTAAAATATTCATATTAATACAACTATTATCTCATTTATATAAAAATAATTTAAAAAATCAATGTGTCCCACAAGGCGGACGTCGTCGATTTCGAGCTGATTGTCATCATCGACTTCGAACTTGAGGTTGTTCTGGTTCCTCTTGATGTTGCTCCGGTCCCTGTGCAGGTGCTTCATAATATGAAGATGATGGATCAGCCTCTGAATCATAATATCTTGAACTAAATGCTGGCATAATCATCAGGCTAATATAATCAGTTTGACTCTGTGTCTATATCACAAGGGATAATTCTTCCACGTTGTGAGCAACCTCATCAAACTTATTTTATTCTTCTCAAATAGGTCCTCTATGTCTATGAGCTGGTGGAGGAACAATATCTATATCGTACATATAATATATCTCCTCCATATAGTTTTGGTTGTCACTATATATAGCAAGAACCTGGTTTGGATCATTCGCAGCATCACGGAATCTTTTGTTGTTCAATCTCTGTGAATTGTAAAACAATTAGATAATATTTAAAATAAATTTATATTAAAAATAATTATATAATATTCATTTATTTACCAGATGACCCACATCTGCTCCCATATGAGTAATGTATCGTCTTGTGATATTAATATACCAGTTGATGTAGTTTTGAGTGACATACCTGTCAAACTGCTCAGTAGAAACCCTCACTACAATAAACTTTGCACGATAGTGCCATCGCACTACCAAACGTACAACTTTTTCAGACCAATCTCCAGTTCTTAAGTCAATGTCATGCAGTAGGGGTTTAGTATTACAAGGCGATGGGACATCTTGCTGAAAACCAGATTGTCTCGTTACCCTGTCAGGAAGATGTCACTCACCAATGTGAAAACATATGAGAAGACTTATCGTCCGCCGTATGTCTTGACCATTTGTACATAAATTGGGCAAAGTGTGCATAACAAGTTTGTAAGGCTCCCAAATAACCTGAAACACTATTATATTGAAAAACATTAAAGACAAATACAATAAAAATCTGTATAAAATAATCAATCTGGTTCAGTATTAATGTACCTTATCAGGTTGAAACAGATCAAACATGTAACTATACTGGCTGACTACATGTGTAGTTGTCATAGTCACGCAAAATTTGTCTCTCCACCTAAATTTTTAAATTGATAATTTAGATTATGAATTAACTAGATCAGTCATATAAAAATTAAATTGAATTAAAATAACATACCGAGAATCATAGGCTCGTCCAGCTAACTGAGCATCATTTACATGTTGTGGTTGTGGAGCCATTGTTGGAAATCGCTCACAAGCCCATAGTTGTAAAAGTATCAGAGGCTTAGCTATCTCGTGAACTTCATATTTGGTTGTTTTGCACAGTTGTCCATACAACTATGTCAAACATGCTCCACTCCAAGAATATTGTCCCGCATCATAGAGGTCAGCTAACAATGACAGGAACATCAAGTGAACAAAATGACTTGATTTGTCGGAAAACAAACTTCCACCTATCATTTGCAGTATATATACTCGTGCATATCTCATGACGGTTTCCTCATCTGCATCATCGTCAAGCTCATGGAATTGTGTCCCTAACCATATTAAACTTAACCTTGATCCTTTAATTTTGTCGACAGATAGGGTCACACCGAGGTACAGTTGACAGATTTGTTACCAATAATCATACATCACTCCGGAGACTGGCTCACCGTCAACAGGTAACCAGAACAACACTTCTATGTCCTGTAGAGTGATAGTGCACTCTCCAATGGAAATATGAAATGTACGCGTCTTAGGCATCCATCTCTCAACCAATGTTGGGATAAGATACCAATCTAACTGAATAAATTCTAATATGGCAACCCCATAAAATCCAGATGTACGAAGTAGCGGTAGTATTTAAAGGTGGAGTGGGATAGTGCGCTGAACAACTGCCTCTCGACGTCTGCAATATATTTTGCCGATGTTACGATCTTGCTATACAGCGGTTGATCGATGAATGGATTGGTCGTACAAAACATGGGGATCAATAGATCCTAGATTTAAAGCCACGATCTAAGAGAAAAAAAAAATCAATTAAATAATGTACAATTTAATTGAAAGAATTATGTACAACTTTATAAATTATAAGAACAAAGTTAAATACACAATAAAAGTATCATCTACACTTAATTAAATATATATAAAAAAAAATATTTATTTCTCAATCCCTAACTGTCTGGAGTATGTCTTAGTAACGAATGACACTTCCTTCGATTATGACCTAACTAATTACAAAACCCATATCGTCGTCGACTGATTGGTTCTGTCTAATCCATCTCGTTATGGTAACGTGAACTCTTTGGTCTACCAGGTTTTCTCACGATGGATCAACATGTAAGACGGACATATTAGGGTGCGTGATCCAATAATCTTCATGTAGTATAGGTTGAAATTGAGGAGAGTAACATTCAGCATATGTTGACAATTTACTGTAGTCCTCGATAAAATCTTCGTAGTTCATGTTAAAATATGAGCAAACTGCCATAAAATGCGAACAAGGAATGCCAAACGCTTGCCACTTGTTACATGAACAGTACCACTCTGACTCGTTTAGCCTCAATATTTGAACATTTTCTCCTTTAGTATTGAGACTGTGACGTCCGGTTTTTACATGAAACACACCTTCATATCGATCGTATGACTGTATTTCATATTTACTAGATCTTATAGCCCATTTAGTAATTTTTGTTCACGTGTGTACCTGAATTTTTAGTATTATAAATATGTTTGAAACAAATCGTTAATAACATATATATAAAAATAATAATATTATCGGGTGTATTTATCCTAACGCTTAAAAGCAACCCTTATTTCTTCTAGTCTTTTCTCGAAATAATTTATACACTCAAAGAATGTTATTTGAGCAATGACATTTATTGGCAACATTCGAGCTCCTTCGAGGATGCCATTTATGCACTCTGATAAATTTGTCGTCTACCCGTATCTGAACCCTCCATCATGTGCTTGAGTCCATTGTTCTATATCAATGTTGTAAAAAAAAACCAGATAGCTTTGATTTATTCTTTGATGTCTTCAATGGCTTTGTTAAACTTTTGAATTTGAAATTGACACCCGACACGATGAACATAATTTTTTAATGTATTAAATTTGTACTTTTTATTAAAGTTGCTAACGATACGACGTAAGCATAAATGATCGTGACATTTTGGTCCTGTCCAACCATTTGTTGGATTGTTCACTGCTACGATGATGGCAGAATGTCGATCTGAAATAAAACACACTTCTTCGTGTGTTACAATTTCTCTCAAGGACCATCCCCATGAAGTTTGTAGACTATTCATCTACAACGACGAATGAAAGTGGAAGAAGATGCTCGTTCGAATCAACTGATGTAGCAATCAGTAATTTTCCTCGATATTTGCCATACAAGTGGGTACCATCTATCTGAATTATTGGCCAACATTTATTAAAAGCTTATATACAAGGACCAAATGTCCAAAATACAGAAGTTAGGATAACATGGCCTTTAGTAAGCGTTTCTTTCACTTTCCACTCTACACGTGTTCCGGGATTGGTCTGCTTAACCATATACAGCCACCTGGGTAACAATTTGTATGACTTATCCCAATCACCGAAAACTTTAGCCAACATTTTTCTTTTGCCCTCCCATACCCTATGGTAAGGAACATGATATCCAATTTTTGATTTTATCTTGGATTGTAGTTGTGCCACGTTGATAGATGGTTTTTCCCTTACGGTATCACAAAACTCTACTGCAATCATTGATGAATCCAACTGCACATGACTTTGACTCAGTTCTGAATAAAAATATGTATGTTGCTCAACATATTTATTGATCTCAAACAAGCCATGGGATTTTTTTCTTTATTTCATGAAGTCTCCATTTGCAATCTTCTTCCCATTTCCTACACCAAATTATGCAAATCGTAGATGTCGATTCCACAACCTCATATGGTATGTGACATTTAATAACAAAACATTTGACTGCGTGTTGTAGCATTTCTTTATGTTGACAAATCATCCCCTTATACAATTGGGTGTTGTCAACATCCACAGATACTATAATTGGGTCGTGTTCTCAAATGCTATCTAGTACACTCATATCCAAATCGTTGAATGTATCTGAAGGCAGATGTTCACAACCATCAAAATCCAACTCTTCAAATTCATCATTCGTTTCTGTTCTGAAATCTTTGTACTGGTTGTTAACTGCCATATCAGCGATGCAACTGATTCCGGATTATGATCAATACACTGAGTTGGATCTTCAAACTGACTAAATGGTGCATTCAAGTTTATATCCAAACCTATTCTACTTACATTTGTATACAAATGCACTAAATTCGAGAGTGACATCGCGATTGAGAACATTAAGTTCATAGCTTGTTCATTCAGAATAGGAAATGACATAAACCTTATTGATTCTAATGGTTCTAGATTATGATGTCTATATATTATTTCTAGCTGTTTTTTCCTCATATCTATAGTAAGTGACATCCAACCATTTCAATGAATTGTTCGAATACAATTGCACTGTTCACATTTATGCTAAAATCCCCACTTAGTGGTTGGTCATAATCAACTCCATACAACATAAATCTCAAACATATGTATGTCATTTTCTCTCTTTCTATATAAAAGAGAAATAACACCTTACTAATTGTTTTACTGATTATCAAACTTAAACAAAAACAAAAAGTGATAAAAAAAAATTCAAATATCATACGAAATATATTAAAAAAATCACAATAAGGTATTAAACTAAACTAAACCTTTTAAACTATTTTTTCAAAATTAATACTAAAGTTTTGCTATTTTTTCAAATTCAATACTAAAATCACAATAAAGTTAATACTAAACTAAACTATTTTTTCAAAGAAAATAAAGTTAATACTGAACTAAACTAAACTTTTTAAACTAATTTTTTAAAGTTAATACTAAAAAAACAAATAATATAAGAAATATATTAAAAAATCACAATAATTTTGTATTAAACTAAAATTACTAAAGTTTTTCAACCATAAACATCAATATTTTAAACATAACAATAAACTAAACTTTTTAAAACTGTTTTTTCAAATTTAATACTAAAAGAATCAAATATCATAAGAAATATATTAAAAAAATCACAATAATTTTGTATTAAACTAATAATACTAAAGTTTTTAAACTACAAACAACAACGTTTTAAACATAACAATAAACTAAACTTTTTAAACTATAAACATCACAGTTAAATAAAAACAAACAATAAAGTATTCACTCTTTTTATTTAAAACAGACAAAATACTAAACTTGTTAACTAAAATACAATACTAAAATATAAAATATCATATAACAAACGACATATAAACACAATTACTTCTTGATCTTCAGTTAAAAAATAATATTAAAAAAATTAACATTAACATGGTAGACTAACATAAACATGATATATCTAAAATATTATTAAATTCAGCGTAATATAGATATATAACTAATATTTAAAAAATATTAACATCAATATAAGGAATAAAAATGATAGATTTAGCATAAACAAATATTAAAAACAAAAAACTATTAATAAATAAAAATTAAAGTTCAACTCACAAATTCGACCATAGTTCTTTTTTTCTTCAAAGTGATAACGTTCACCTTTTTTTTTGTACTTTTTTATCCGGCAACAACTAGAAAAAATAAAATAATATTAGAATATATAACTTATTAAAAATAATAATATAATAACAAAAACGAAATTTATAATTATTCTTAACAAATATAAATCTAGTAGAGTAAATTAACAAACCAGTATAATTTGTGATGAAAAGTGTGGAGGTAATTTGATGAAACAGAAAAATGTAAAATGGAAATGGAAAGTAAAAAATGGGAGGAAATGATTTATGATGGAATGAAGAAGAGGAGCTGGGAGGAGAAGATTTCTAATTCACGAAGAAGAGAGGTAAAATGTTTGTGAGGTAAAATGGATATGAGATTGTGTTTAAAATGACAAAGGTCGAGTGTTGAACACTCAGCCCACGAGAAAGCTGGCCATAAAGTCATGGTCAGCATGATGTGCAGCTTCTGATTTGCATGCGAGAAGACTGGACATGCAGAGAAGCCAAGGGAAGGCAGAGAATCTTGGCTGAATGCTTTGTCAAGTGTTGAACTTTTGATCTAAAGAGGTCAAATGTTGAACACTCGACATACATTTGTCAAATGTTGAACCTCCATTGTCGAGCCTTCAACCTTCGATAATCTGCCATAAAACTAACCACCATATTTTCCTATTTAGTTTTCAAATTTACAATATTTCAATAAAACATCCGTTGGATTACTTACAAATATTCTGTTTTTTTTTTTTTTTTTTTTTTTTTTTGTTAATTATATCACTATTGTGTTTGGTATAGATTATTTGAGGAATGATGTGATCTTAAATTTGATTTAGAATATCTTCGCCTTTGTGATCTTGATACACAATGTCGCGAGTAAAAAATATGGCTATTTAGGTATAAGGGATGACCAATAGATCATTACAAGAGAATGGTTTAGTTAGCTAAGTATATAGGTCGACCCATAGGCTCAACCATTAGAGATGAAAATATATTAAATCTCATCATAAGATCAACAAGACTCACAGAGATCGACTCGTGGGGTTGCATATGAGAGAAAAACAATGTATAGGTATGGAAGTCGACCATGAAGCTTAATCGGACCAACCCTATGGACAAATTATGACTAAGGAGGTGTTCGAAGCAATGAGTTGGTTTCTATGGTCATAGATTATTATAGTTGGGTTATAATAATCTGTATTTGAGGTGCATATTATTTTAGTTTGGATTATAATAATATGTGTTTGAAATGTAAACTATTTTAATTTGAGGAATAAATAGTAAACATTGTAGCAGATAATAAAAAAAAAACTATGAATGTAAAATAGTAAAAATGACAGCAGATAGTAAATTTGATAGCAAATTGGGGTTCTGAAATAGTGTTGTATGTAGCTAATTGAGGATTACAAAATACTGTAGCAAGAGAAGATTATTATAGTCTTAGAATAATTCTTGCCCAAAATACACCTTAAATGTTCACCTATTAAGCCGATTACATGTGTTTTGATCTATCCATAACGGCTAGATTAAGTTAGGAACGGTCAAATTAATTATCCAAGAGATTAATTAACCAATTGACTATAATGAAACCAATCATCTACATAATTAAAAGAACTCAGACATTAGAGGTAGGCCGAAAAACATCACAAAATTTTATGTTCTCTAGCTATCTATCTACACGCTTGCTAACTTGATCGTCGGAGTGTTAGTGACCAAACAGGTGCGAGGTTGTTTGTTACATAGAGCATTCATTCGACTTCTTCCCGAACATTATAAATTCGTCGTGGGTGCCAATATTTGGTATCAATACGCAATGTATCTTTTCTTCTCTATGAGTCCAAACAATGAAATATGAGTTGATCACGAGTATTTTCTCCAATATGATGTTAAAACAATTCTTCAAATCCCTAGGCGGCGACACGAGATATGGACACAAAGGGAGAAATATATTTTCCTGTCGAGATCGCTTATGTTTTTAGGCTTGAAACTGCCTTGCTCTATTGAGCCCAACTCCTCTAACAAGATTTTTTCTAAACAACTATGGGACACTTTTTGGAATGTTAAGCTCTTCTTCAAAGCTTGAGATATGTTGCTCGAAAAATGTCACGATCTTATTCTAGTCATACTAATTTCGTAATGAAATAAGTTCATACTAATCTTTTGGGTGTTCTTTTAGGAATCATTTAAAAGTTTTTACCTATTTTAGGTGTAAATGTCAATTAACAAGGAAAATTTGGTCTAAAACTAATGCGGACACTCTTTGAGATGACAAGATGCGGTGAAGTAATTAAGATCATTGTGTTTGGATCTTTGCTTGGTGTAGGAATTCTTGATGTAAAGTCTCATAATTAGTTAGTTATTTAATATTATATATATATATATATATGTTCAGATTAATTAAAGGAATTCTATATTAATATGATTAATATGTAGTATAGTGAATTCTGATAGACATGATCTATAATTCAAACTATATTATAAGAGAGATGTATTTGAATGAAATTCAAATATTAGATTTATATGAATTGGATTCATAAAGAGATATATGCATATAAATATGTGATTTTGTATGTTAATTAAATAATTAACTTTATATTAAATTTGATTTAGTATATAGTTATTTAATTTGTATGCTAATTAAGTAAATAATTAGTTAAAAGGAGAAAAGTGAAAAAGTTTGGAGAAGGGGTTACCCTTTCTCCTTATAAATATATTATTATAACCCTTTTTAGGGTAAAGTTTGTTTTTGTGGAAAGTGAGCTAGCCTCCACCTTTCATCTCTAATCTCTCTCATCCAAAAAGAATTTATCTCTAAAAATTCCTTCATCAAAAGGTCTTGGAATCCAAGAGAATAACAGAGTAGCCTTAGAGGTGGTGTTCTTGTTCGTTGAGAAGTTCGAGATTGTTCGTGACCTTTGGATAGGAAAACGTGAAGAAGGAAAAAGATTCCACAAGGGTGAGTCCATTTCTTCCCTTTTTCTTCATTATAAACATGCTTCGGTCATTTTGTATGTTTATTCTTTGAATATTTCCACGAGTTCACTGATTTTAGTTTCTCATAAAATCGTTTTTCAAAATTGTAAGACGATCATACGCTTCTGTAGGAATTGGATTCCCTTCAATTGGTAACAGAGCTCGATTCTTGCAAATTTGATTTTTCGATTTTTAGAAGCAAAAATTAGAGAAAAATGTGGGTTGTTTTCTCTGCATTATGAATGTGAGTTTGCAAGTAGACGTTTTCGAATTTGGCACTTTAGATTACTGGTTTTACTTGATTTGAACATGTAAGGGCCCACGTTTTTTTGGGCATTTGATTTAATAATCGAGTCTAAGTTTGGGGTTAAGTGTTGTTGATGTTCGAGATGAAAAACGAAGGATTTTGATGCTTTCGAAGCAAATTGCGGTGTTCTATGATGTAGCCACGACGCTCTGATGCAAAGCAAAACGCGAGAATTTTTTGTAGCGTTGCGACGCTAGGGTACAACGTCGTGACGCTCCTGTTGGGGTTTATGTCCTAAAGTATCGTGTCCTATAGTTTATAAACAACTTTGTACGAACATTTGTGATGTATAATATATATGATATTTACTTCACCTCTTGACTTTGCACATTTAAATGTTTTTTATTTTACCACAAACTAATAAACTTAACATCCCTGGTTGTCTTTATGTAACTTGAGCATGTATGTAGTGACATACAAGCGGATCATGTCTTAAGTGACAACCAAAATAGTCTGTAGTATATGGATATAGGAAGGAAACCTTATCCTGGTAACACTAAGGACTCGACCCGCTTTGTGGAATTGTTACAAATGTTGTGACTTATTACAGATAGTCTGATCCTGATCATTCGTGTAGTGGACATGCGAGCAGGGGCGTTCTATATAAAGAGTTTGTATAAGACCTGACCTCGAAGTGTTAATGTCTTGTCATATAACTCCGTTCATGAGCGAGACTTCACTTCACTAGGATGACCATAGGTAACATGACCTCAATCTTAAGTGAGTTGGGAACTCCTGCCATTGAGGGCGGTCCTTTGATTTGCATGGGTACGAGTGGCCAAGCACCGACTCAAACCTACCATTTTGGGATTCGTCTGATTTGGGAGCTGGGATCTCAGTTTCACAAGATGAAGTTTACTCATTCTCTAAAGTAGGGATAAGTAGATAGATTGCTCTCTTAAGGGCTGATCTCAGGGCTTAAACGATGTGGCGCCACGCACCTTCTCATGGTCTGAGAGGTGTTCATACATAGTAGGACTATGTTGTATTTTTCATTAGAGGGATCAGTGGTACTTAAGGAGGAAGAATGTAATTACAGGGGCAAAACGGTAAATTGGCCTGTTGTAATTACGAGCATTTGTGAAGGGTCATCGTACTGATGATTGGTTATATCCAATGGACATAGAAATATATCTATGGCAAGAAGAGTTCAACTGTCGGCCTTTAGTTGAATGCCTGGCAGTTAATTGATGGTGGATATCGTGACTAAAGAGTTTAGTCAACTATTCACGTACCGTTGGAGCTTCAAGCCATAGGTCCATAAGATCCCTTTGGTAGCTTGGATACAGATTGAGAGTTAGTTTTTGGGTCAGTTTGAAATGTTCAAATTAATAAGAGGGAGTTCGATTATATATAATATAATTGAACGAGTTAATTAAATTTGATATAATTAACTTTATGTATGAGATACATTAATTTGGAAGAAATTGGATATAAATATGATTTATATCTAGTAGAGGAAAATATTATAAATAATATATGATATTAATTTATATGTTATGAATATGATGAGATCACATTCATTGGATGGTTATAAAGGAAATGGGACGACGTCTATTCTGTTCTAATAATGGATGAGTGTATTGAAAGATCACTTTGAAATGCATAAATAGCTGACGGTGTGTTAAGCATGAGATGCGCGGACATTGTGTTAAAGATAGTGTCATCGCTTAGAAAATCAGTACCTATACGATAGTGCCTGCATGATCTCTTACATATATGATACTGCTAAGCGATCACTTACCGACTACATCTTCGCGTGCTATTAACTAAACTATCGTTTATCTTTTCCTAAGTGATCGTTTAGCTTCCGATATTTACTAAACAATCATATAGATGATTGCTTAATTTTTCCTACATGATCGTTTAGACGAACGCTCACCCGTTTCCAATACGATCGTTTAGACGATCGCTTACCCTTTCCTACACGATCGTTTAGACGATTGCTTACTTTTTCCTACACGATCGTATACTTCACCTAAACGATCAAGCATCTTGTCTATGCGAGAGACGACCTCCTCTCTCACTTACTTGATCGTTGAGTATGATCTCTCTTCCTCCTTCCCTCTACCGGATCCGAATAAAGCCCACACTTTGGATTCCCACTTCAAGAATACTGAGGGCTCTAAATGGTGGTGTCATATTCGTTTCCTTCTATCCGAGTGGTGATTGTTCGAGGTAGACGGTTAGGTTTTAGACTTGTTGTGAAGAAGAAATCTTCATCTGGTATGATCTCTCAATCTCTTTAGCATTATGAATGCATATTAGTATGTTTTGAATGTATATGTGGTAATTCTGTCACAATGAATTGGAAAGATCCATTTCCGCTCGTAGGTGCTCTTTAATAAGAGTTCCATTAGCTCTGAGGTGAGGTGCGCGCGTGGAAGTCCATCCAAACGATTGCGGGTTTGAGTCTTCATCCGGGTTTTGGCAACAAATTTCCTTGTTTTTTGTATTTTAGTTATTTTAATTAATTAGATTAATATTTTTTTGAGGTGCCAAATTCGGTCTATTTCGTTATTTAATTTAATTTTGCATGTGATGTATGATTAAATTAGTAATATGCACAATGTATGTCATATAGTTTAAAATCCCACCTTAGTATTAACATGTTTCGTGCATCTTTTTCAATATATGTGTTGTATTATATGGTTGCCTGATTAATTAAGCATGCTCATGTATCATACTATAACACAATTATTATATAGTATGATAACATGTGAATTATTTTCATTAGTAATAATATAATTGTTATATTATTTAATGAAAATGAACATGCATGTTTATTTTCATGGATGATGATTATAAGTGTTATTATTATTAGATGAAAATAAACTTTATATTGAGCATGACATTACTTAGATAAATATAATTATTATATTTGATCAATGTCATTAGATGCAAATTATTGGTGTCAATAATTTTATTATTTTACAGTGGTTACAAGTTAATGAACTTGATTAAAATCTATAATCAAGAATTGCATGTAAAACATAGGTCCAAATTAATTTTAAATGGTTTAAAATCGATTCACCCAGACTTATGTTAAAGGTATTTATAATATGATTAGAAACAGGTTAATCTTTTAATTTGTTTTAATGCGATTAAAATGAACTCCGTAAGAGATTAAATTTATAAAATAATTACCTATAAGGGAATTTTATCCAAGAAACGTTTTGTCTAGACTGGGGTATTTAAGTTGATGAAAACGGAATACCCCTGCCTAGGAACCAATTTGAGAGGTGAATTAGTCAAATATAAACAAGCAATAAATTTTTTAAATCACATGTTGTTCAAATATTCAATATAAACGTTGTATTGAGTAAATTAACAAGGACTTGGTTAAATTATTTAGCCGGATTTTTCTAAGTTAATAAACCATTTTTTTTAAAAAAAAAAAAAAAAACTTAGTGGGAGGAAAAATATGTATATGATGTGTTATTTTCTTCACTCACGTTCTCCCTATAAATTCACAATTTGAGATTCATGCTCAGTCTCGTGTTGCCCTGAGCTCACCTTCCCTCAAGAAGGTGTTTGCACGAGTCAATATCAAGGTGAATGAGAAAGTGTTTATAGTAAATAGGAGAATGACGTGTGTCAATACATCCTATGGACTCTTTCATTGATTTGAAATATATTTTTTTTATGCTCGGTCTCGTGGCACCCTGGAAGTATCCCCCTCAAGAATGTGTTTGCATAGGAAAGGGACTTAACAAACTCCAAAAATGTATAAGATCGCTATAATCAATTGCTCCAATTACGTTATACCTTGTGGCAGACTGGTTGGGCGGGATTATAAGGTTGCACTTACAAGAAAACATTAAGGTAGTTAATGATTTCTAGACCAAATCAATGGTAATTAAATATTATAGGAATAAGAGTTATTTTGGTGTAATATTTGATTGGAAATGTCTCATTTTAGTGAAGGAGTAACTGTTCACCTTAAGATGACATTTATTCTAAATCATTAAAGTACCATTGCAAAATACAATGATGTTGGGGTTCATTATTCTTTTGCTAAATTGACTGGATTAGCACAAATTATTGCATAAGTTTCTAATATAAGTAATTTGTATTGTATCAGCAAAATAACTAGTGTTACACTGAACCTTCTTAAAGTTGAAAATTTTACCGGAGAAAATTATATAACTTGGAAGAATATGATAAATATTATCTTGGTCATAGACGACCTTAAATTCGTTATGACCGAGGAATTTCCTTCAGTCCCTTGCATCACGAAATCTTCATGATGCTTATGAGAGATGGATCAAGGCTAATAATAAGACCAAAATCTACATTTTGATAGGCTTAACTGAAGTTCTGATAAAAAAACATAAGGCCATGATCACTACAAATGAGATCATGGAATCACTGTATGACATGTTCGGAAAACCTTCCTCACAAGCCATGCATGATACTCTTAAATTCATCTTCAGTGCACGAATGGTGGGAGGATCATCTGTTAGGGAACATGTCCTTAACATGATGGTTCATTTCAATGTCATCGAGATGAACAAAGGTCATATAAATGAGCCCAGTCAAGTGAGTTTTATTATGGAATCTCTGCCATATAGTTTCCTATAATCCCTTAGCAATTATGTTATGAACAAAATTGACTACAACCTTACCACCCTTCTTAATGAGCTGCAGATTTTTGAGTCTTTAGTGAAAGCTAAAAGGACCAACGGGGAGGCAAATGTTGCCTTATCCAATAAGAAGTTCCACAAAGGTTCAACCTTTAGAATTAAATATGTACCTCATTCCTCTTTCGGTGTCAAGAAATGGAAGAAGAAAAAGGGTGGAAAGGGGAATAAAGTCACAATTGCTGCTACTCTCTAGAAGGGCAAAAAGGTCAAAGCTACAAAAGGAACCTACTTCTATTACAACCAATATGGGCACCAGAAGAGAAATTGCCCTAAGTATTTGGCCGAAAATAAGAAGGCAAAAGAAGGTATATATGATGTACTGGTTCTAGAAACGTGTTTAGTGGAAAATGATAATAATACCTGGATACTTTATTTAAGAGCCACTAACCATGTTTGTACTTCTTTACTGAAAACTTGTTCCTGGAAGTAGCTTGAGGCTGGAGAGATGACTCTACAGGTTGGAATGAGGGAGGTCGTCTCGGTGGTTGCAAATGATAGCTTAAAGTTATTTTTCAATCCAAAGTTTATATTGTTGGGTAATGTTTACTATGTTCCTAATTTTAATAGGAACCTGATTTCAATTTTCATGTTTGTTAGAACACTCTTATAATATATCTTTTATTTGTAATAAAAAGTTTGTCTCAAAAGATGGTGTTGATATATGTTATGCAATAAATGAAAGTAACATATATGTACTAAGGTCGTTGGTATCTAAAATGCTCCATAATGTTGAAATGTTTAACACTGCAACCACACAAGACAAAAGAAGAAAGATTCCTCCAAAAGAAAATATTCATCTTTGAGTTGCTGAAGTGTATCAGCAAGCAGCGGAAGTAACAAGGATCAATAAGCACTCTAATTCATTAATTTTGGTAGAAACTAAAGCATGCTTACACAGTAACAAGTGGATTTCAAGTCATCTTCGTATAACTACTTCAAATCTCGATTCTCAGCTGCAAACTTTTCCAAATCTTGTTATAGACCACCTCAAGATTTTCCCCAGTATTCTCTTGGAGCTGTAGATTGAGTTGTGGGACTCAAAATAAGCTTGAATGAAGGGAACTTAGAGAAGAACTCACAGCAGCAACCCACTTGAAAAACACCTTCTTCGACATGAATTGTTCAACAAAAATTCTATAGATTGCATGCCTCAATTTCACTCCAATCTTCTCAATATATTGCAGACTATCATGCAAAGAAGATGACTGCATAAGATGCAACTCATGCTTGAAATTATTGTTTGCATGAGATTTTAAGAGAAATTTATTTCGTGGAACTTGAACTTTGTATTTGTATTAATTTTGTGGAAAGCGAGTACAATCTCTAATACATAGTATTTTGATGCTTTCAAAATAAATTATAATCTTTAAGTTGGCCGATCTTCTTGAACGATCGCCTTTGGGCTTGTTGATCTTCTTAGGTGATCGGCCTTTGGGCTTGTTGATCTTTTTGGATGATTGACCTTTAGGCTTATTGATCTTCTTGGAGGATTAGTATTCGCACGAGGTTTCTGGAGAAAATTGTTTCGTGGAGTTGAACTTGAGTTGGTGTTGATGTTGAGGTTGATTTAATGTGATGTGGTTCGATCTCTAGTACTTGATCCTCTAATTCTCTCTCGGTTGGGTGGATGTGCTTGACTTGAAGAAGAAAAGCACCGAACGTTCTTGAAGTAGAAGTCTTGGAAGAGTGTTTGTGTCTTAAAGGGTCTTTTGTCTTCTAGGAGTGCAGCTTCAAGAGTCTTGGGAGTCTTCTGCTTGTTGATGAATTTTCTCTAGACTCTCTGAATGTAGAATTGTTTGTACCTTCAAATGACTTCAGTCTTCAAGCGTGGTCAGAATGCTTGTATCTTCAAAGAACTTCAGTCTTCAGAATGCTTGTATCTTTGAAGGACTTAAGTTTTCAAGCGTGGTCAGCTTCAGGAGTCAATGAGTCTTCTGATTGTAGAGAATTCCCTATAAGCTCTATGGAGTATAGAATTGCTGACCTCTCCAAATGATGAGAGCTTCTCTATTTATAGAGTTCACAGGTAGGCTTGGGCTTGGTTGATCCATGGGCCTGGCCTTTGGGCTCTAGTTGGACTCGGGTTTAGTTGGTCCATGGGTCTGGTCTTTGGACGCAATTAATCGGATTTAGGCCTGATTTGACGTTTGGGTCAAATTCAACCTATTTTTGGACTTAGTTGGACTTTGACCCAAATAATAATATCAAATTGGGCCAAATTAATCTTATCTTATTCAACGGTCATGATAAAACCACGTGGTGTCATCGAAATTTGTCTTCAACTTCAATTCAGGACATATGTCAACTTCTAATTGAGCCCAAATTTAATGATTTGGAATTTCGTCATTAATTTAATAAATGACGTGACAACTTGTGATTGATCCAAAATTTCTCATTCAACGATTATTGAAGCCTAAAAGATGTGGGTTTTGTGTGAGCAACTTGATGGTGATAATGGGAAAAATCACAATTCCATTTTGTGTTTTTCAATTTTCAAATTTTATTTAAAATCAATTTGATTTCAAAAATAAAAAATTATTAATTTTACAAAATTAATTTCATAAATTAATTTTCTAATAAAATCAATAAATAATTATTTAAACAATCTAAATAATTCTAATTAATTTAATATCAAATATTAAATTAATTTTACACACATCCACATTCATATATTGAAATCATATTTAAATATTAATTCTCCTATTTCATTTAATTCTTAAAATTAAACGTGTAATTATATCTCATATAATTACTAATTCCTTTAATTCTAATTTGAACGTTTTAAATTAACTTATCACGCTACTATAAAGCTAATCCATTTACAAGGTAGTAGGGGGACCTGCGGACCTACAAATCATGGGCTCTAACGATCCGAGATTAATTGGCTAAACTCACTACACCGAATTAACCTCCATTCGTTAACTAATGGATCACTCCACTAAAGCCCATAGTTGAACTCCCCTCACTGTAAATATATTATGTCCACTCAATATAACCATGATTAGTAAGTTAACCTTTTATAGGTTGTTCGTAATAACGACTGGGTCAAATGTCTGTTTTACCCCCGAGATAATATCTTGTTCCTTAAGTCCCACCGATCCTTTAATGAACAGGTGATTTGTGATCAAATCAACAAACCGAGTCCCTCTCGGGTCAATGAGAGAGTGGAGCCCCTTGTTCAATACCAAGAATCAACACTTAAGGGAACAACCTTTCTATTATCCTTAAAAGCGGGTAGGAGTGAATTCATTCTTGCATCTTATGTCCCCAGCTATCTACCCGATCCTATCCTTGAAATTGGAGTTTACTGAGCCAGCGTTGTTGAGCCAACCCTCACCTATGCAAATCTAAGGATAATCCCGAATAAACAGGAGTTCATAGTTAGTTTAGGATTAAGGTCAAGTTACCTAGGTTATCGGTTTGAAATAGTCAGTCTTAAACAGTAAACAACATTATGAAGTAAGAGTGATTGATTTCGTGGCCCGATATTGTACAAACCCTTTTGCACAGGACGCCCCCACTCCTCATGTCATAACATGTACAAATTAGGATCATTTCGTTTGTATCACTTTACAACTCTCTGTAATAACTACAGAGTAGGCCGCATCCAATAGTGTTACCAGAATAAGGCACCCAACCTTATTCATATACTATAGATCATTTTGACTATTTACTCGAACCTGATCCACTCTTATATCTCCACATAAAGTTCAAATACTCATGTAATAGTCAAGGGTCTTTTAGGTTTATTGGATTTCTAATAAGCAAAACATATATTCAATAACAACTTATTTAATTTTCAGAATAAGTTTTATTGTTTACAAACCACGAGTTTTAGGACATAAAACCCAACAAACTCCCACTTGGACTAAAACTCCAGTGGTACTCATATATATATATATATATATATATATAACTGGGTTTCTGAATTTGATAGAGAAATACAATAAACTAGGGCATCCCATACCCATGGTTTACCATTCGGTATCCCATACCCGATATTTCTCCCATTTGCCTTAGGTTATTTACCTGTATTCCTAGTCTTACTAGGTGATTCTCAAACACTTTAGCCGAGAGAATCATTGTAAACATGTTAATGTACAATAGACTTTTTATTAAACTATATGGGGAATGCATCTTATTCTCGATAATGACTAGGTTCATACTTTCCTCCCACTACATTGAGGTATTCTCAACTCTTTGAGTAAGATGCATCACCTGTCTAAACAACTCTTGTTAACAATCAAATCTATAAATCTTTTAAACTTTCTATATTTTGATCTAATTGATTTCTAGCCGTTTTAAATATCTGAATATTTGCAAATGACTTTTAACTAGTTTGGTTCTTAACATAAGTTGCTATGAGATAGAACAAACATAATTTACGAAAATGAACATTTCATTTACAACAAAAATATACATTTTGTTCTTTACAAGATAACAAAAGCTAGTCAGATTATCATCAAGCAGCAACATCTCCCACTGGTTAAGCTGAGTAAGCGGTCCTCAGGAACTAGTTTGCCTGTTTAGCTTTCTCTGTTCTCTTCTCAACAAGGTATTGAGGGTAGTTTCTCTTCCAATGCCCTTCTTCGTTGTAGTGGAAACACTTTCCTTTGTCTGCAGCGTTGTTCTTGCCTTTCTTCCCAGCGGGTTTCTTCTTCCCTTTCCCTTTGTTCTTCTTAACAGGAATACTCTTACTCTGTGAAGAGGAAGTAACATCAGGCTTTTTGGAGGACGTACCTCCTTTCTCAGTGGTAGTAACGTTTACTTATGATTCCAAACCTTTAGTTCTCAACATAGTCTGGAAAACCTGTAGCTCATTCAGTAGAGTAGTCAAGCAGTATTCAATTTTATTCACGAGTGCATTCGTGCATAACTGCAGAAAACTCTTCAGAAGAGATTCTAGAATAAAACCGACTTGACTTCTCTCGTTGACAACATTGTCGTTTACTTCCACCACATTAAAGTGGACCATTATGCCCAGGATATGTTCACGAATAAAGGCCCCCTCTTTCATGCGGCAGTTGTAAACATACTTTATAGCATCATGCTTGAGGGAGAAGAACGGTTGCCCGAACATCCCTTGTAGAGATTCCATAATCTCTTTGGCAATATCTATATCCTCATGTTTCTTTCCCAAAACATCAGATATGCTGGCGAGGATATAAAAACGGGCTTAATCATTTGCCCTGATCCATCTATCATATGCATCCCGAACATTTTGATTTGTGTTAGAGCTCAGAACGGGAGGACAATTTTCTGTTAAAACAAACCGTAAATCGTCTATCACCAGTATAGTATTTGAATTTGATTTTCAGGTTGCATAATTATCCCTGATAAGTTTATCAGGCGCCAATAATTGTACTAATGAACTCGTCATTCTGAAATTACAAACTTATTCTATAAGTGAATTGCTTTTAAATCCAATCAAGTTTTAGCAAAGTAATAATATACCCAAAATTATTTTTGCGACGATACTACAACAAGACATCGTTGACTAAATACTATCTCCAGAATAACTCATATTCTGATAGTCATTTAGCTACTGCTTTTGGTCAGCAATTACTAACACTTTAGTAATTCTATAAGTGTAACCCTCCATTTTCAGATGTCAGAGGTTGGCCCCAACTATACTATCGAAATGGAGAGTCAAGGTCGGGAATGGACCTAAGAAATCCTATCCATCTCTAGAGTTTTAGTTGTTCTGAATCCTATGTTACAACTCTCCACGGGGATAGCCGTCGTTAAACGACTAGCAAAAGGTCGCTTAAAGCAAACCAGCTGACGCAAAATAGGAATCTCACGGTCTAAACTAACGGAAGAGACCGCATTATATGTTGACACATATCATTCACCCACTTACTATAAACAACTTCCTCCGTTCACCTTGTTATTGACTCATACAAACACTTTTCGAATGGAGGTCACTTCTAGAGTGACACGAAGCGTCATATGAATCTCACGGTGTGACTATATGGAGACGTGGCAGTTGAATCTATATATCATATAATAGACTTATGTTTGAACCACTCCCCCTTATTCATGAAAATCTAGATTTATACTAAAAAATACTTTCCAAATGAAGGTCACTTCCAGGGTGACACGAAGTACCGCTTAAATCTAGATTGTGAACTCTTAGGGACGTGAGAGTTTAAAATAACATATCATATATGTTATTAATCTCCCACTGAAGTGTTCTAATAACCTTTATCATATAAAAGTTATTGAACTCCCACTGAAGTATTCTATTAATTGGGTAAATTTATACTTAGGTTCTTTTCGGCTAATAAAAACAACGCTAAGTCTAAGTGGTTTATCCAAGTATAACACTTATAAATGGATTTAAACCTACGATGTCTAGGTAATAAACCGTTTTATTACCTCATGCCGCACACGTATGCTCATAAAACCGGCTAATAACACTCAATTATTTGGCCATAATCCCTAGGTAGGAGGTGTTCCGTAGATCGTCAACTTAAGTACCCCAGCCTTAGATAGGATTATATACCGGTTGAGTTTATAACCCGAGTTTTACAAGTTTAACGACCTATTTTAACTTTTAAAACGAGTGGTTAACCTACGTGAGCATGCAACTGTTCTTTGTTATGGATTTTAAATGTCTAATCCAAATTTATAACAGCTTACAAAATTTTAGACATGCTAAACATCTACAACATACATCGGAGGCATTCAATATTTAATATAACAATTATATTAAATAAAAGAAACCTTAAACATGCACACTATATATTATAACATTTTATAACATACTTTCAATGCATGCAACATGCTTCCTATGGTGGGATTTTCAATCTACATGACATACTATATGTGCATACAAGATTCATTTAATTATAACATACATTAAATACATAAATAATTAAACACAAACTGACTCCCCTCAAGATTCACTTTTAGTCTCTAAACTTCCCTAAAGCACATCACATAACGCCATACAGAGCATCGTTTGCCAGTCTCTAGGGGCGTTTTCGTAATTTTACCTCATTTGAAGCTCGATTGCTCATTTAAGCTTCTAATTTCTCCAAAGCAATCTCAAATGGCTCATAACGGTTAATTCTACCTTCTAGGTGCCTGGAACCTGTAAAAATACTAAATAAACACATTAAACACAGTAATGACCTTTAATTAAGTGGTGTGAGATAACACATTTTCAATGCTATCAATTTCACGGATCGGTCTTATACAATCTCATTGTATAAGATATCTAACTCGCACGTCTCCACATGAATGATTTGGATCACATCAATTGTAACACTTACAAAGTAAGTTGTATCCATAGTATTGAAGGGAACTCGACATGAGGAGATCCTTGAGCGGAAGCAGATCGTCCAAATTCTATTAATTATTGAATAAAAATTTACAGTAAACATACAAAAGATATGCATTTTAACATTAAATTACAACATTCTTTAACAAGAAACAAGTTCAAGAGAAACCACCTTTGAAGAACCTTTCTTCTCGAATCCCTCGAACAATCACGAACGGAACTCATTCCTTGCGAATCTCCTTCTTCTTGCACGGACACTGCCAATCAAGAACCCTATGTATTCTCTTTTGGGATTCAAAGACTCAAATAGGAGTTGTGGGCTTGGCTTGAGTCCTAGGAAGAGGGAAGGGGATGGAGAGGATGAGATGAGAGTTTTTATCAAAGAAGTTTTCTCTGTGTGAATCTTGGAATAAGATGATTCTCTGCAACCCACTTGAAACCCACGTTAGTTATTGAGAGAATAATGGGGAGAGGGTTATAACTCCTTCCCTTTTATTAATTTCAAATAAATTAATAAAATAAAATATATAATAATTACTTTGTTATATATACACTATATGTTATATCAAGCTTATAGTTTTATATTGTATCAAATATAACATAAACTATAGATTTTACTCTCTCTTAACTATACGTGACATTTAATATAAATAAAATTTATATTAAATCCATTTATATGAATCTCATCCATATAAATGATATTTGGATCATATTCAAATATTTTATTCCTCTCAATATAAATCATATTTATATTTAATTACATGAATCTCATTCATATAATTGGTATTTAAATCATATTCAAATTTCTCTCAAAATGTATCAAATACATTATAATTAATTATACCATATATAATTAATTCTCCCAATTAATTTGACCACTTCAAATGAATCCAAAGATTAAATCTCTGTTGAGCTACAGTGGGGACCTTATGGACCTGTAGATTGAAGCTCCAACAGTACTTGAATAATTAATTAAACTTTTTAATTAAATTACCTAACATTCATTAACTGTCGGTCACTCCACTAAAGACCGAGAGCTGCACTCTTCGCACTATAGATAAATTTTTGTGTCCATTAAATATAACCAATCAACAGTGCGATGACTTTTCACAATGTAAGTACAGCTGGGCCAAAAGACCGTTTTTCCCCTGTAGTTACATCTAACTCCTTAAGTACCACTGGTTCCTCTAATGAACAATAAGTCATAGTCCTATTATGACCAAGTCCTCTCAGGCCAAGAGAGGGTGTATGTTCAAAACCCGGAATCAGCCCTTAAGGGAGCAATTTATCTACTTGCCCCTGCATCGGGGAAGGAGTAAATTCCGTCTTGTGTAGCTGAATTCCCAGCCCCCCAATTTGATGAATCCCCAAAATGGTAGGTTTGTTGAGTTGGCAATCTGGCCACTCTCACCCATACAAATCAAATTACCGCCTTCATGAGCAGGAGTTCACAACTCACACAGGATTCAGTGCCCAACCTTATCCATCTGCCACTCTCACCCATACAAATCAAATTACCGCCTTCATGAGCAGGAGCTCACAACTCACTCAGGATTCAGTGCCCAACCTTATCCATCTACTACAGATCATTTAGGTTATGATTTAAACAAGATTCACTTGTATGTCTCTACATGCTTGTTTAAATTACATGAAATAACCTCGTATCTTAGTTTATTGGATTGAGTATATGCTTATAAAATAATATTTATTTTATTAACAACAATATGTTTATACATAGTTTACAAACTACAAGATTACAAGGAGATTTAAGACACTATTCCCAACAATCTCCCACTTATCCTAAAGCTTAGGGAGACTAATGTACAATACAAATAAAGTATAAAATACAATAAACTAAGGCATACACTATACCCCAGTAACATCTCTCACTTGCCCTAGACAATGTGCCACATATCCTATAGACCTAGACTTTCTAAATGACCCTCGAACACTTTAGCCGTGAAAGCCTTTGTAAACAGACCAGCAACGTTGTGCTTCGACGCGATCTTCGTGACAATCACATCACCGTGATGCACAATCTCCCGAATCAAATGATATTTTCATTCTATGTGCTTGCCTCTTGGTGACTCCTAGGTTCCTTAGAATTTTCCACAACATCACTGTTATCACAATAAAGTGTGATGGGCAAAGTCATATTTGGAATAGCTTTCAAATCAGTAAGGAACTTCTTAAGACAAACAACCTCTTTAGCAGCTTCACAAGCAGCTATGTATTCGGCTTCCAAAGTGGAGTCTTGATGCATCCTTGTTGATACTTCGCCCTACTATAGCTCCTCCATTCAGAATGAACATTGACCCTAATGTAGATTTTTTAAAATCCCGATCAGTATGAAAGTCAGAGTCTGTGTATCCTGTACGGATCAAATCCTTATCTTCATACACGAGCATATAGTCCCTCGTTCTTCGAAGATACTTAAGGATCGTTTTGACCGTCGTCCAGTGATCTAATCCTGGATTGGACTAATAATGGCTGACAATCCCTACTGTATAGTAAATGTCAAGTCTAGTACATAACATTGCATACATAAGGCTATCAATAGCCGATGCATAGGGAATTCGTCTCATTTCCTCAACATCTTGAGGAGTCTTAGGACACTGTTCCTTAGACAAAACAATTCTGTGCCTAAAAGGTAATAAACCCTTTTCAGAACTGTGCATTGAATATCTGATAAGCATCTTGTCAATATACGATGTCTGAGACAAGATCAACCTTTTGTTCTCACGATCTCTTATAATCTAGATCCCTATAACAAACCGTGCCTCTCTCAAATCTTTTATTTAGAATTGGGTGGCTAGCCATTTCTTATTAGTCAAAAAACCTACATCATTCCCAATGAGTAGGATATCATCCACATACAACACGAGGAAAGCTACTGAGATGTTGATGATTTTCTTGTATACACAAGGATCATCAACATTTTGATCAAAGCAAGAAGATTTTATCGCAGTTTAAATCTTATATTCCAAGATCGAGATGCTTGTTTCAGTCCATAAATAGACCGATTAAGCTTGCAAGCCTTTTGCTCTTGATCTTGTTCAATGAATCCTTCTGGTTGAATCATGTAGATAGTCTCTTCAAGATTACCACCATTCAAAAAGGCAGTCTTGACGTCCATTTGTCATATCTCATATTCATAATATGCGGCTATGGACAAGAGAATCCTGATAGACTTTAACATGAAAATAGGTGAGAAAGTTTATTCATAGTCCACTCCCTCAACCTGGGTATAACTCTTTGCTACAAGTCTAGCTTTAAAGATCTGTACCTTTCCGTCTACACCTTTTTTCCTCCTGTAGATCCATTTACAACCTATAGGTTTTACCCCCATCAGGTTGATCTACAAGTTCCCAGACAGAATTAAAGTATATAGACTCCATTTCTTGATTCATGGCTTTAATCCATTCATATTTGCCAACATCTTCCATTCCTTACTTATAAGACAATGGATCCTCAACACCATCACCAGATATGATGTTTTAGGCTTCTGTTAAACCCATGTAGTGTACAGGTTGGTTCATAACCCTCCCACTACATTGAGGCAATCTCAACTCTTGAGATGGATGACTAGATGAACTGACATCAACAACTCTTGTTGATCTATCAGCTTGTTCCACAACTCTCGTTGAAGTCTTAGCAGTCTCATTAGAAATCTCCTTTAAAACAAGTTTACTTCGTGGCTTATGATCCTTCATGTGGTATTCTTCCAAGAAGGTAGCGTTTGTCGATACAAACACTTTATTCTCACTTGGGTCATAGAAGTATCCACCTCTCGTTTCATTGGGATAGCCTACAAATAGGTACACTTTGGAACGAGGTTCTAACTTTTTGGGCTTTGTTATAAACACATGGGCTGGACATCCCTAAATCCTAAAGTGATGTAAATTACCTTTACGACCTCTCCATAACTCAAAGGATGTTTCAGAAACACTCTTTGAGGGAATGTTGTTCAAAATATAAATTGCATTCTCTACTGCATATCCCCAAAACGAGTCTGGAAGATGAGCATAAATCATCATAGACCGAACCATGTCCAACAGGGTTCTGTTTCTCCTTTCTGATACACCATTCTACTGAGGTGTACCTGGGGCTAAGATTTGGAATGTGATTCCATGTTCTATCATATAGTTCTGGAATCTTAAGTCCATATACTCTCCACTACGATCAGATCGTAGTGTTTTTATCTTCTTACCTAACAAGTTTTCAACTTCAGTCTTGTACTCCTTGAACTTTTCAAGAGCTTTAGACTTATGTTGCATTAGGTATAGATACCCAAATCTAGGGTATTCATCTATAAAAGAGATGAAATATTCATACCCATCTCGTGCTCTTACATTAATCGAACTACAGAAGTCTGAATGTATAAGCTCAAAGGTTTCCTTGGTTCTATAACATTTTCCAGTAAAAGATCGTTTGGTCATTTTGCCCTCAAGGCTTGACTCATATACTGGTAAAGAGTTTTCTTCTAAACCATTTAGAAGTCCACTTTTTAACAACTTTTCAATCCTATTGAGATTGATGTGACCTAACCTTAGATACCAAAGATGGACATTTTCTTTAAGAGAATTCTTCGGCCTTTTTTACAGTTGTTGATGTTTTGAACAATTCAGTATTGAGCATAAATTTTATGACTAACGACCTTAGTACATAAAAGTTATTTTCCATGGAATCAAAACCTAACTCCATTCCATTCTTAAAAATAAATACTTCATTCTCAGAGAAGGAAATGGAATAATTTTGTTCAATCAGATAGGAAACAAAAATTAGGTTCCTCTTAATATGAGGAACTATATATATGTTATCCAATAACATATATCGTTTCTTGTCCAAAAATAAATTAACCCTGTCTACAACAATAGCTGAAACGGCCTCACCAATACCGACTCTAAGAGTCATCTTTCCAGTTTCCAACTGTTTATAGGAATTAAATCCTTGATGGGAAGAACACACGTGGTGAGTAGCCCTCAAATCAATTATCCAGGCAGAGTCATCATTCTCTACCAAGCACGTCTCTAAGACAAATAAATCATATTTATCGTCTTTGGAGTTCTTCCTTTTTTGGAGAGTAGTGGGATCAGTATCAGAACCCATATGATAAACTTCAAGTTTAATCTCAGAGGACAATCCTCGTCGATGAACTTCATCAGAGTCTGCAACAATTGCTTTCTCTGTTAGTCCTTTGACATTCAATGTGGACTGTGTTGGAAGGTACCAATGTGCAGCGGAAGAAACCAGGATCCATAAGCACTCTAATTCATTAATTTTGGCAGAAAAGAAAACTTGATTCAACAGAAAAAATGGGTTTCCATACATACCTTTGAAGAACTTTCTCTAAGCTTCTATTCAGCTGCAAATCTCTACAGGATCTTGTTGTAGACCACCCCAAGATCTTCCCTACTATCCTCTTGGAGCTTAAGATTGAGTAGTGGAACTCAAAATAAGCTGGAATTAAGGGAATTTGGAGAAGCTCACAGCAGCAACCATGTAGAAGAACACCCTACTTCTTTCAACTTTTTCTCAAAATTTTTGTTTGGTTGCTCTCCTCTAAAACACTCCAAAATCTTCTATATATTGCAGACATTCATGCAAAGAAGCTTGTTGCATGAGATGCACCTCATGCTTGGAGTTAATAAAGAGTTAAAGTGGGTTGTTGGTGAGCTAATTCATGAAGTAAATGGAAAATCAATTTTTCCAACCTTGTGTTTTTTTTCTTTTTTAATTTTATCAAAATTGATTTCAAAAATCAAATTTATTTAATAAAACTAAAAATATTATTAATTTTACAAAATTAATTTTTTTAATAAAATTAATAAATAATTATTTAAATAATTCTAATTAGTTTAATATCAAATATTAAATTAATTTTTAACACAATTTCATCTTCAAATATTTAAATCATATTTCTCCAAACTCATTTAATTCTAATTTGAATACTTCAAATTAACTTATCACGCTATTATAGAGCTTATCTATTTATGAGCTAGTAGGGGGACCTCGCAGACCTACAGATCATGGGCTCCAACGATCCAAGAATAATCGGCTAAACTCATTAGACCAATTTAACTCCCATTCGTTAACTAATGGGTGATTCCACTAAAGCCCATAGTTGAATTTCCCTCACTGTAGATATATTATGTCCACTCGATATAACCATGATTAGTAAGTTAACCCTTCACATGTTGTTCGTAATAATGGTTGGGTCGAATCTCTATTTTACCCTCGAAATTACCTCTTGTTTCTTAAATTCCACTGATCCCCTAATAAATAATTGATTTGTGATCCAATCAACAAATCGAATCCCTCCCAGGCCAATGGGAGGGTGAGATCTCTTGTTCAAGACCCATAATCATCACTTGAAGGGAACAACCTCTCTACTAACCCTAACCGGGTATGAGTGAATTCCTTTTGCACCCTATGTTCCCAGCTATTCATTCGGCCGTATCCCCAAAATGGTAAGCTTATCGAGCAGAGGCAATTGGTCTACTCTCACCGTTTGTAGATCAAAGGATAATCCCAAACAAACAGGAATTTATAGTTGGCCCAAGATTAAGGTTAAGTTACCTAGGTCATCGTTTTGAAATAGCTAGTCTTAAACAGTAAACAACGTTATAAAGCAAGAATGACAGGTTTTGTGGTCCGATCTTGCACAAAACTCATTTGCACAGGACACCCATACTCTTCATGTCTCAACATGCACGAATTAGGATCACTTCGTATGTAGCACTTTACAACTCTTTGGAACAACTACAGAGTAGGCCGTATCCAATAGTGTTACCAGAATAAGGTACCCAACCTTATTCATATACTATAGATCATTTTGACTATTTACTCAAATCAGATCCACTTGTATGTCTCCACATAAAGTTCAAGTACACATATAATAGTCAAGGGACTTAGATTTATTGGATTTCTAAAAAAAAAATATTTCAACAACAACTTTATTAAATTCTCATAATAAGTTATAATGTTTACAGACCACGAATTTTAGGACATAAAACCCAACAAACTCCCACTTGAACTAAAACTCCAGTGGTAACTTATATATCCGATATATAAGACTGCGTTTTTTAGTTTTATAGAGGAATACAATAAACTAGTGCATCCCATACCCATGGTTTTACCACTTGATATCTCATACTTGATATTTCTCCCACTTGCCCTAGGTTATTAACCTCCGGTATTTCTAGTCTTACTAAATGATTCTTAAACACTTTAGCCGAGAGAATCATTATAAACATATTTGTATACAAACAGGTTTCTTATGGGGAATTCATCTAATTCTCAATAATGGCTAGGAAGCACATTTTCCTCCCACTACATTGAGGTACTCTCAACTCTTTGATTAAGATGGTCTAACCTTCCTTAACAACTCTTGTTAACAGTCAGAGCTAGAAATCTTAAATTCATTATACTTCGATCTCAACCATTTAAATATTTGAATATTTGCTTATGGCTATTAACAGAAGTTTCTAGGAGATAGAACAAACATATTTCTTGAAAAAACATTTCATTCATAACAAAAAATATGTACAAAAGGTTCATTACAAGATTTAACAAAAACAAGTAATTTACATCTTCATCAGCAACTTCTCCTACTGAATGAGCTGAGCAAACGGTCTCCAGGATCTAAGCAGCCTATTTGCCTTTCTCCGCTCTCTTCTCTGCAAGATATTTAGGGCAATTTCTCTTCCAGTGCCTCAGCTCGTTATAGTGGAAACATTTCCCTTTCTCTGTATCGGTTTTTTTGCTCTTCTTACCAATAGGCCTTTTCCCTTTCCCTTTGTCTTTCTTCGCTGGAATATGATGACATGCAGAAATGCATGTCATCTTAGGCCGTTTACTTAGAATTATGAAGGTTGTTAAGCAGAATATGCGGCAATTATGCTAGAAATTCACGAGAAAGTGAGCTTGCGTCGATCAGCATGATGAATCTCGGCTAACTCGTTATTATGCATTATTATGCGTTTAATGTTATATTTTTGTAGCTAATACAGGAAGTGGACGCAAATGCAGAAATCGGACCACCGCATAGATGATCGCATGCGGAGAAAATCTCCATTGCAAAGGTGAACGCGTCGATCAATGCATAGATGTTGCGGTAATCAACCGTATGCGTCCATCGCATGGGAGCTACACTCGTCAAGCGATTGCGGTCATCGTGTAGAATTGCGGTATTAAG
>NC_052357.1:71612920-71621525 GCF_009727055.1 Benincasa hispida | reverse complement strand
ATATATATTATATCTTTTTGCGTATTATGTTCCCAAACGAGTCTGGAAGATGAAAAGTCATAGAATAATCATATTATTATTTAGCAAATTACCGACCAATGTCCAACTTGTTCAGTAGGTTCTGTTTCTGATTCTAAACAAATTACATTTCAATTTGATACATTAATAATTTATTAGCATATTTGTTTATTCTGCACCATTTGATTCTACTGAGGTGTACCTGGGGTACTTATGATTTTGATGTAATTGTGAGTTCACCATGTTCTACATCAATACCATTTTAGGATATCTTGGAATATCGTTAAAGAACCAATATAAGACTCAAACCTTGCGCATAGAGCACCTACTATCATCGTCTATCTATTCTGGAGATAGACAGAGATAGAATAATTACGAATATCCGAAGATCGTTAGTCAGTGTTTTTATATCTATCTTTACTCTTAGTCAAGTTTTACAAAGAGCAGTTGTATCAGTTAGTACTGGCCTTGAACTTCTTCAATACGAAAAGCTTTAGTACGATATATTGTTGCTAGGGTTAGGTATAGATACCAAATCTAGGATGTTTATTTACATAAGATCTAAGTGAAAAGAGATGAAATATTGCATACCTCATTTCACTTCGTGCTCTCAATGATTTCATATTACATTAATCTGAACTAGCAGAAAGTGCTGAATAGTATTTACTAAGTCTCCAAAGGATTTCTCTCTGTGAATCATAATAACAGTTGAATTTTCCGACAGTAAACAGATCTACGTTTGGAATGAGTGCTGGGATTTAGCATCAAAGGCTTGGACTCATATACTGGTAAAGAGTTTTCTTTGCTATAATGCACCATATTAGAATAAGTTAATACCTAGTGCTTCTTTTACAACCTTTTCAAATCCTATTGAGATTGAGTGTGAACACTAACCTTACTGATACCTAGAAGATGGACTAGTTTTTCTTTAAGATGAATTCTTTCGGTGACCTTAATTTTACAGTTGTTGATAGTTTTGAAACAAATTTCAGTATTGAGGCATCAAATTTATGACTAACGACCCTTAGTACAAAAAGTTATTTTCCATGGAATACCAAAAACCTAACTCCATCTCCATTCTTAAAAATAAATACTTCATTCTCAGAGAAGGAAATGGGCAATAATTTGTTCAATCAGATAGGAACAAAATTTAGGTTCCTCTTAATATGAGGAACTATATATTGTTATACCAATAATACATATATCGTTTCTTGTCCAAAAATACAATTAATCCCTGTCTAACAACAATAGCTGAATAACGGCCTCACAATACCGACTCTAAAGAGTCATCTTTTCCAGTTCCAACTGTTTATAGGAATAAATCCTTGATGGAAGAACACACGTGGTGAGTAGCCCTTCAAATAAATTAATCAGGCAGAGTCATCATTCTCTACCAAGCACGTCTCTAGACAAATAAAATCATATTTATCGTCTTTGGAGTTCTTCCTTTTTGGAGAGTAGTGATCAGTATCAGAACCCATATGGATAAACTTCAAAGTTAATCTCAGAGGACAATCCTCGTCGATTGAACTTCATCAGAGTCTGCAACAATTGCTTTCTCTGTTAGTCCTTTGACATTCAATGTGGACTGATGTTGGAAGGTACCAATGTGCAGCGAAGAAACCAGGAATCCATAAGACACTTCTAATTCATTAATTTTGCAGAAAAGAAAACTTGATTCAACAGAAAAAAATTGGGTTTCCCATACATACCTTTGGTCAAGCAACTTTCTCTAAAGCTTCTATCAGCTGCAAATCTCTACAGGATCTTGTTGTAGACCACCCCAAAGATTCTTCCCTACTATCCTCTTTGGAGGCTTAAGATTGAGTAGTGGAACTCAAAAAAAGCTGGAAATTAAGGGAAATTTGGGAAGCTCAACAGCAAGCAACCATGTAGAAAGAACACCCTACTTCTTTCATATACTTTTTCTCTAAAATTTTTGTTGGTTGCTCTCCTCTAAACACTCAAAAATCTTCTAATATATTGCAGACATTCATGCAAAGAAGCTTGTTTGCAATGAGATGCACCTCATGCTTGGAGTTAATAAAGAATTAAAGGTGGGTTGTTGGTGAGCTAATTCCATGAAGTAAATGGAAATCAATTTTTCCAACCTGTGTTTTTTCTTTTTTAATTTATCAAAATTGATTTCAAAAATTCAAAATTATTTAATTAAACTAAAATATTTATTAATTTTAACAAAATTAATTTTTTTAAATAAAATTAATAAATAATTATTTTAAATTAATTCTAATTAGTTTAATATCAAATATTAAATTAATTTTAACACAAATTTCTATCTTCCAAATATTTAATCATATTTCTCCAAACTCATTTTAAATTCTAATTTTGAATACTTCACAATTAACTTATCACGCTATATAGAAGCTTATCTAATTATGAGCTAGTAGGGGGACCTTCAGCAGACTTCAGTATCAGATGCATTTTACTTGGTACTCTATTGGTACGATGACACCAAATGAAAACATGGCTAGTATCAACAGGATAAGTAAATCGAATCTGGGAGATTCTTACTAACTCATTAAGACCAAATTTAACTCCCATTCGTTACTTAGATTGGGTGATTCCAACATTAAAGCCCATAGTGAATTTCCCTCAATGTTAGATATATTATGTCCACTCGATATAACATGATTAGTAAGTTAACCCTTCACATGTTGTTCGTAATAATTGGTTGGGTCCGAATCTCTATTTACCCTGCGAAATTACCTCTTGTTTCTAAATTCCACTGATCCCCTAATAAAATAATTGATTGTGAATCCAATCACAAATGAATCCCTTGCCCAGGCCAATGGGAGGGTGAAGATTCTCTTGTTCAGACCCATAATTCATCACTTGAAGGGAACAACCTCTCTACTAACCCTAACGGGGTATGAGTGAAATTTCCTTTGCACCCTATGTCCAGCTATCATTCGGGCCGTATCCCAAAATGGTAAAGCTATCGAGCAGAGGCAATTTGGTCTACTCTCTACCGTTATGAGATGGCAAAGGATAATCCCAAACAAACAGGAATATTTATAGTTGGCCAAAGATTAAGGTTAAGTTACCTAGGTCATGTTTTGAATAGGCTAAGTCTTAAACAGTCAAACAACGTTATAAAGCAAGAATGACAGGTTTTGTGTCCGATCTTGCAACAAACTCATTCTGCACAGGACACCCATACTCTTGCAATGTCTTCAACATTGCACAAATTAGGATCACTTCGTATGTAAGCACTTACAACTCTTTGGTGAATACAACTACAGAGTAGGCCGTATCCAATAGTGTTACAGAATAAGGTACCGCAACACTTTAAATCATTATACTATAGATCATTGTTTACTATTTTACTCAAATCAGATCCACTGTATGTCTCCACATTAAAGTTCAAGTACACATATAAAGTCAAGGACTTAGATTTATATTGGATTTTCTAAAAAAAAATATCAACAAACAACTTATTAATTCTCATAATAAGTTATAATGTTTACAGACCACGAATTTTAAGGCATAAACCCAAACAAACTCCCACTTGAACTAAAACTCCAGTGGTAACTTATATAATCCGATATATAAGACTGCGTTTTTTAGTTTATAGAGGAATACAATAAACTAGTGCATCCATACCCATGGTTTTACCACTTGATATCTCATACTTGATATTTCTCCCACTTGCCCTAGGTTATTACCTCCGGTATTTCTAGTCTTACTAAATGATTCTTAACACTTTAGCCGAGAGAATCATTATAAACATATTTGTATACAAACAGGTTTCTTATGGGGAATTCATCTAATTCTCAATAAATGCTAGGAAGCACATTTTCCTCCACTACTTGAGGTACTCTCAACTCTTTGATTAAGATGGTCTAACCTTCCTTAACAACTCTTGTTAACAGTCAGAGCTAGAAATCTTAAATTCATTATACTTCGATCTCAACCATTTAAATTTGAATATTTGCTTATGGCTATTAACAGAAGTTTCTAGGAAGATAGAAACAAACATAATTTCTTGAAAAAACATTTCTTCATAACAAAAAATATGTACAAAAGGTTCATTACAAGATTTAACAAAAACAAGTAATTTACATCTCATCAGCAACTTCTCTACTGAATGAGCTGAGCAAAACGGTTCTCCAGGATTAAGCAGCCTATTTGCCTTTCTCGCTCTCTTCTCTGCAAGATATTTAGGGCAATTTCTCTTCCAGTGCCTCAGCTCGTTATAGTGGAAACATTTCCCTTTTCTCTGTATCGTTTTTTTTTGCTCTTCTTACCAATAGGCCTTTTCCCTTTCCCTTTGTCTTTCTTCGTGGAATATGATGACATGCAGAAATGCATGTCATCTTAGGCCGTTTACTTAGAATTATGAAGGTTGTTAAGCAGAATATGCGGCAATTATGCTAGAAATTCACGAGAAAGTGAGCTTGCGTCGATCAGCATGATGAATCTCGGCTAACTCGTTATTATGCATTATTATGCGTTTAATGTTATATTTTTGTAGCTAATACAGGAAGTGGACGCAAATGCAGAAATCGGACCACCGCATAGATGATCGCATGGCGGAGAAAATCTCCATTGCAAAGGTGAACGCGTCGATCAATGCATAGATGTTGCGGTAATCAACCGTATGCGTCCATCGCATGGGAGCTACACTCGTCAAGCGATTGCGGTCATCGTGTAGAATTGTCGGTATTAAGTGAATGCGGTTATTGAATGATTTGCGGCTATATGATAACGCATACTATTGGGATCAACGCAAAGGTGGTGGAATGAACGCATCAACGCATCTAACCCCCCAAGAAGAATCATAAGAATTGATGCTAGAGATGCTGACATTTCACCTACCACGTCGTTAGTGGCAGAGGTTCAGAAAAGGACTAAGGCACTGAATGTCAGAATCAGAACAGTCCATTAAAGCTGTCGACGATCCAAGCTCTATAAATAGAAGGCGTTGAGCAAAATTCCAAATTGGTTCGGGGATTACCCCTGCAACCCAAGGTTTTCCCTGCGATCTAGACAAAATGCGTGAAAAGACACTTGAGAGTTCTTCACCTCTTTCATCCATTCTGAGTGACGACCGGAGCCTTCGACCGGAGCTAGATCTCGAAAGAGTCAGCTCCACCGCCCATCCATGGCACCATCGGTAGCCTTGACGCACATCCGCTGGAAGCAAGTCTTTGCTTCCAGCCGATCATTTCATTTTCCTTTCTTTTCTTATTTTGTATTGTATGACATTTTGTGATTAAGGAATTAATACAATTTGTTTTCAATGCATTTCTTTGTTTCCTTCGACTCCATCTCCATCTTCTTTGCTTATCATCTTTACTTTCATTGCAACACTTAGTGAGATTGCTTGGGTATTGCATACTTAGTCATGTGGATTAGGGATATGAAACATGTAGCAACCTACCGAGAGGTGTGCGTTGCGTGAGTGTGTGAGTAACCTTATTTGCTTAGTGTGAAGTTGCGGCAACGCCTGTCTATAGGTTAACACATTGCTTGTCTATGAGTAAAGTCAGCAATAACCAACTGCTCGGGAGGGTAAGTGGTTGGTCGCATTAAACAATGTATGCATTGTTCACTAGAGATAGGAATAATCTTGCATCAACCAAGTTCATCCAATTGTCTTGATTTATGTTGTGCTTAACACCCCTTTAGAGCTATTCGAGAGAAAGTCTAAAGAAAGAACCTAATGACTCGAGAGAGCTAGATTAGAATCTAAACTCAAGAGAGCGAGATTAGATCGACATAAGCAAGAGATAGGGAATTAGAGATAAACTCTATTTGTCAACACTGCATCGCATGCACCCTAGAGATAAGTATGATATTATGTGGTCGCATATTTGTGTAGATGTCATTTTGTCATCGCATAAATAGAAATAGAGGCTTATGTGTAGGCCTTGTAGACTTATCGCATATATCGCATGCGTTCTAGTATTAGAAGCCATAGCATTCGCACAGAGAGGTGGTTTACTATTGTATGTGTGTTGCATGATCGCATGGCTTGCGTTGACTAAGGTTGCCCTTGCGGTCACTCTTGAGGGTTGCAATGAAAACATCTACGCATTTTATCTATCTTTCCCATTCATTTGTTTTATGTCAAGAGTTGTCGTGTCTCTATCTCTCATACATATTCTCATTGTGTTGTCTGTTTGATAGAAGTAGGAGTAGGATTAACTTAGCAACCCCTCCAACATTCTTTTATTTAAACCGTCGCATGCACATCATCGCATTCATTTTGCTACAAGTCCCTGTGTTCGACCTCGGATCACCCGAGAAACGTGAATGCAAGAAAACTTGTGACAGGACGCATGGTCATCGCATACGTTTGTTAACGCATAATCATTCCAACGCATGACCATCGACGCATGGCTATCAACGCATATTGCGTCCACGGGATTTTAGTTGTTGAATAATTTGACTTTTAATTTCCTTTCACCAAGGTTTTTGGTGCCGTTGCCGGGGACTTGGCAGCTAATTGTTTGTTAAGTTTTGTCTCTGCGAGCAAACTTTTTATCTTGGGAATATTGCAGCTTGTGCGACCAGGTTGCAAACAATATTGAAGTGTAGGCGATGCGCTGAAAGCCAGTATTGACTCCAAGGTAGAAGGGTAATCAGTCGCAAAAGAGCTTAAGGTAATTCTAAGCACATGACGGCCACATGAGCCCAACAATTGCTGAAAGTTTCAATGGTCAACGAAACTTGATCTAAGTAGTTGAGAACCATCTCCTGCATGGAAAACTCCTTGCGGTGACAACACTCTTATTTTTCCAGGGACGTCTTCTACTCTATCTTTACTTTACTTTCTTAATTTAGGTTATTTTTATTTTTATTGTTATTTTGGATATATGGCTGCTTCCTTGGATATAGTACGTTTGCTCTTGCAGGTGCAACAATAAATCTCCTCGGTTCGCAGTTCAACAGAAGAATTCCTTTCGTCCATCAACGCATGACTTCAATCGCGTGAATTCCAACGCATGATCGCATGCATTGTTCCGCCTAAGGTCTTTTGTTGTTATCTTATACGCCTTATTCTTTTGAAATTCTTCCTTTCCCGATTGCGTTGTTTTGCGATGTTTCTATGATGGTACGTATAATTCACCGCATCTTCTAACTAATCAACCCAAGGCATTCTTTACTTTTATTAGCTTTTTCAAAATTTGAAAGTCTTAAGTTTTATTTTGTACAAACCTTTGTTCAAACATTTATTATCGCATTCTTGTAATTTTATTTTTAGCTTTGCGGTGAGAACGCTGCCACCTCTAAGTTTGGGGGTGGCAGCAGTCTCGGAGAATTGCGTTCATTACATTGCGATCATTTGAAAGAAAAAAAAACCGTTGAGAATAATAACTCCATTGTCAACGCAATGGGGAAACCCATGTTGATAAGAGTTAAGCTGTGAAAGGCACTTGCTCGAAGTTGGATGTCCTCATGACACATGTGGAGGCAAGCCAAAACGAAGGCAAGTTGCCAGGATCAGTGCATAAGTGCAACTCCTCTGTTCGGTGCAAGCCAAATCAAAGGAGACAAGAGCTAAGTTGAATATGGAATGCAACCGAAGTTGGATGCCTGCATGACATATGTAGGGGTAAGCCAAAACGAAGGGCGTAACCAGGTTCAACGCTGCATTTGAATAAGTCATCGCCAAATTTTGAAGTATTTTGAACGAACGCATTCTCAAAAGCTAAACGCAAAGTTGCAGTGAATGAATAAAAAGTTTTTGAGCAAAGGCTTGCCGGATTTAAATTTATAAAAGATCTTTTTGAATAAGCAACCAAAGTGGAAGAGAGCATTGCGGTGATGGTCAGAGGTGTGTGTAAATTATATTCTAAGAAGCTGGTCATCGCAAAGGAAAGCATGAAGGTGAGTTAGAGTTTCTTGAGTATAATGCATGCTTGAGGACAAGCATGATTTTAAGTTTGGAGGTGTGATGACACACAGAAATGTATGTCATCTTAGGTCTTTTACTTAGAATTATGAAGGTTGTTAAGCAGAATATGCGGCAATTATTCTAGGAATTCACGAGAAAGTGAGCTTGCGTTGATCAACATGATGAATCTCGGCTAACCCGTTATTATGCGTTATTATGTGTTCAATGTTCTATTTTTGTAGCTAATATAGGAAGTGGACGCAAACGCGGAAACCAGACCATCGCATAGACGACCGCATACGGAGAAACTCTCCATCGCAAAGGCGAACACGTCGATCAACGCATGGATGTTGCGGTAATCAACCGTATGCGTCCATTGCATGGGAGTTGCACTCGTCAAGCGATTGCGGTCATCGTGTAGAGTTGCGGTATTAAGCAAATGCGGTCATTGAATGATTGCGACTACGTGATAACGCATACTAATGGGATCAATGCAAGGTTGGTGGAAAAAATGCATCAACGCATCTACTTTGAGAAAATCATAAGCTGATGCTGACATTTCACCTACCACGCCGTTAGCGGTAGAGGTTCAGAAAAGGACTAACACGCCGGATGTCAGAATCAGAATAGTCCATTAATGTTGTCGGCGATCCAAGCTCTATAAATAAAAGCTGTTGAGCAAAATTCCAACTTGGTTCGGGGAATTACCTTGCAACCCAGGGT
>NC_052357.1:71504464-71612530 GCF_009727055.1 Benincasa hispida | reverse complement strand
ATCTCTCTCCAAGCACTCACGTTGGAAAGAAGTCTGCCCATTCATTTTTTTTCTTTCTTATTATTGTATTGTATGAACATTTTGTGATTAATGAATTAAAAATTTATTTTCAATGCATTTCTTTGTTTCCTTGACTCACTTTCCATCTTCTTTACTTATCATCTTTATTTCATTGCAACACTTAGTGGATTGCTTGGGTTTGAAATACTTAGTCATGTGGATTAGGATATAAACATGTAGCAACATACCAAGAGATATGCGTTGCGTGAGTGTGTGAGTAACCTTATTTGCTTTAGTGTGAGTTGCGGCAACGCCTCGTCTATAGGCTAACGCATTACTTGTCTATAAGTAAGGTCAGCAACAACCAACTACTCGGGGGGGGGGGGGGGACCGGGAGGGTAAGTGGTTGGTCGCATTAAGCAATCATACATTGTTCACTAAAGATAGGAATAATCTTGCGTCAACCAAGTTCATGCGATTGTCTTGTTTTATGTTATGCCCAACAACCCTTTAGAGCTACTCGAGAGAGTCTAAAGAAAGAACCTAATGACTTGAGAGAGCTAGGTTAGAATCTAGACTCGAGAGAGTGAGATTAGATCGACATAAGCAAGAGATAGGGACTTAGAGATAACCTCTGTTTGTCAACACTGCATCGCATGCACCCTAGAGATAGGTATGATATTATGTGGTCGCATATTTATGTGGATGCCATTTTGTCATTGCATAAATAGGAATAGAGGCTTATGTGTAGGCCCTATAGACTTATTGCATATATCGCATGTGTTCTAGTATTAGAAGCCGTAGCATTCGCACCGAGAGGTGGTTTACTATTGTATGTGTGTTACATGATTGCATGGCTTGCGTTGACTAAGGTTGACCTTGTGGTCACTCTTAAGGATTGCAATGAAAACATCTCCACATTTTATCTGTCTTTCCCATTCATTTGTTTCACGTCAAGAGTTGTCGTGTCTCTACCTCTCATGCATATTCTCATTACATTGTCTGTTAGATAGAAGTAAGAGTAGGATTAACTTAGCAACCCCTCCAACATTCTTTTATTTAAACCACCACATTCATTTTGCTACAAGTCCCCGTATTCGACCTCGGATTACCCGAGAAACTTGCGTTCATGTTATACTTGGCGTGAACGCAAGAAAACTTGTGACAGGACGCATGGTCAACGCATACACTTGTTAACACATAATCATTCCAACGCATGACCATCGACGCATGACTATCAATGCATATCTTAAGAACATGCATCACATATTGCGTCCACGAGATTTTAGTTGTTGAATAATTTAACTTCTAATTTCCCGTCACCAGAATACTCTTAGTCTGCGAAGACGAGACAACTTCAGGCTTGGAGGACATTCCTCTCTTCTTAGCAAAAGCAACATTTACTTCTGGTACTTGTTCTAGACCTTCAGTTCTCAACATGGTCTAAAAAGCCTGCAGCTCATTAAGCAGAGTTGTCAAGTTGTATTCAATTTTATTCATCAAGGCATTGGTACAAAATTGCAGAAAACTCTTCGGAAGAGATTCTAGAATAAAGCCAACTTGACTTCTCTCATCCATTATAGCACCGTTCTCTCCAGCCACATTAAAGTGGACCATCATGTCCAGGACATGTTCACGAACATTGGTCCTCTCTTCCATGCGACTATTGTAAACGTATTTGATAGCATCATGCCTCAGGGTGAAGGACGACTGTCCAAACATCCCTCTTAGAGATTCTATAATCTCTTTGGCATTGTTCATACCCTCGTGTTTTTTGGCCAAAATGTCAGACAGATTGGCGAGAATATAAGCATGGGCTTTTATTATTAGCCCTGATCCATCTATCAAACACTTCCTGAACAGTTCGGTTGGAATTTGAGCTAGGAATGAGAGGACATTCCTCCATTAAGACAAATTTCAAATCGTCTATCATGAGTATTGTTTTCAAATTCAATTTCCAATTTACATAATTGTCCCCAATCAATTTGTCCGAAGCCTACAATTATATGATAGAACTCGCCATTCAGAAATTATAAACAAATTTTATAAGTGAATTGCTTTTAAATCCAATCAAGTTTTAGCAAAGTGATAATGATTATTATTTTTGCAACGACACTTAAGTGATTTAGAACAAATGCTACTGTGGGGCAGTCAAGAATTCCTTCACAAAAGCAAGACAATTCTTGACCAAATACTATCTACTCATATTCCGATAGTCAATTAGTTATCGTTTTCAGTCAAGATCATTACTAACACTTAGTAAGTCTTGTAAGTGTAGACTCGCCATTTTCAGATCTTATAGAACGGTATGAGTATGCCTCCGAAATAAAAGACAATACCCAAGACGGAACTATAAGACCCTATTCATTTTACTGAAGCCTGAGTTGTTCCGAATCCTATGTTACAACCCTCCGTAGGGATCGCCGCAGTTAACGACTAGCTAGTGCCGCATGGAAAATGACAACAGGTGCAACATAAGAATCTCACGGTTCAAACTAATAGAGGAGACCGTAGGACAATGTTGACACGTTTCCTTCACCCACTTACTATGAACGACTTCCCCCATTCACCTTGTTATTAACCCATGCAAACACTTTCCGTATGGAGCAGTCGAGGTAAAATCGACAAGAAGCCGAGCATGGATCTCACGGTGTGAACTCTTGAGGACGTGAGAGCTAATAACTATTATTCTCCCACTGAAGTGTTCTAAATGTTTGGGTATATTTATACTTAGGTTCTTTTTGGCTAATAAATTTAACCCTAAGTCTAGGTGGTTTATCCAAGTATAACACTTATAAATGGATTTTAAATCTACGATGTCTAGGTGATAAACCGTTTTTATTACCTCACACCGCTCACGAATGCTCATAAAACCGGTTACCAACGCTCAATTATTCGGCTAATCCTCAGGTAGGAGGTGTTCCGTAGACCGTCAACTTAAATACCCCCAGCCTTCGACAAGATTATATACTGGTTGAGTTTGTAACCCTAGTTTTACAAGTTTAACGACCTATTTTAACTATTAAAACAAGTGGTTAACCTAAGTGAGCATGCAGCTGTTCTTTGTTATGGATTTTAAACGTCTAACTCAATTTTATAACAACTTACAAAATTTAAGACATGCTAAACATCCACGACAAACAATAAAGGCATTCAATATCTAATATAACTATTATATTAAATAAAAGAAACCCTAACATGCATACTATATATTATAACATTTTATAACATACTTTTAATGCATGTAGCATGCTTCCTATGGTGGGATTTTCAATCTACGTGACATACTGTATGCACATACAAGACTTATTTAATTCTAGCATACATCACATGCATAAATAATTAAACACTAACTGATATGACTTTAGTTTTAGCAAAAATAAGCAAACAAAATCTAATTATTACAAAACAGCTTCTGAATCGCTCCCAGACCGCTCGAACCATTTCAAAACGAACTTAAGTAGCTTGAATCGGATCCGAATTGTCTGAACCGGACCAACCAAGTCTGAACCAGAGCAACCAAGAACCATTCGAAGCTGAACCGGACCAGACCACAAGAGAATCGGTCGAATCGGTAGCTCTCGCTCATGTTCAACATCCCGCTAAGTCTCATCATTTAGCAATGACGACCATTGTTTTGCACTTTGCCTGATCATTTAGTAAAGCTACACGACCGTTTAGCTTTTCTTCACATCGTCTAATGCATGAAGCTAAACGTGAAGCTTAATGACGATAAGAACAGAGGCTGATTTTCTGGAACTGCAACTCGGCCTCTTCCCTTGTTTCTTCGATTTACAACTTAAATCCAACTCTAATGACGTCAAATAAATTACAGACTCTTGGGAACACATTAAAGCTCATCAAGCAAGAGTCAATTACAAATTTAAATGGAAAATCAAAGCAAAATTTCATCATATTATATTATTAGAATTTGACAAAAGAAATTATCAAAAGAGTCTCCCTTGAACTTCTTTAAATTAATACTAGGGTGATACTGTGTATTGCACATATTTATTCAATTTAATAGTCGATTTAAGGATAAAACTTGAAATAATATTGGTTTATTATAAAGATTAAGTAGTATAGAATTATCAAATCGAGCAGAACTCAATTGATATATAACATTTATAAGTGATCAAAAGGTCTATGTTTTAAATCTTCACATACCTAATATACCTTTTTTTTTTAAAAAAAAAAAAAAAAGTTAGCATAGACCCTATTTATATTATTATTTTTTATTTCGTGAAATAAGATGACATAAAGATGATTATATATGTATATATATAATCTAATCACATGAAAATTTTAGGTAATTGTATTTGGTATCATACTTATTTTTTGTTAAAGACTAAGTCGTTATATTATGAAGATTGACAATTAAGTTTGATAATATTTTTTTACGTTAGAGACTAGATAGTTACAATTTTGAAAGTAGTGACTAAAATATTAGCCGCTAAAGTTCAAAGATTAAATTGTTACAACTCTACAAGTACATGTACTACACCATTACAAATAAAAGTCAAGGGACTAAGTAGTTTCTTCTATGGAAGTTTAGAGATTGAAAGTAATTTTTTACCATTAATGAAATAACTTTTTACGTTGTGAGAATAGTTGTTCTGAAATTACAAAAGACAAAATAGACATATACAAAAGTTTAAAGGGGAAAGGAAATTTATCAAACATATATTTATTATTGGATTATCATGTTTCATATCTATGATGACTACGATCCAAATCACACTCTATGTATTAAATAATACATCACTTCGTTGTGTACTCACTTCAAGCAAGATAGTTATAATGGGGCAAAATACCTGATTTTCGTTCAAAATTAAACTATCAAATCATGATGCGTCATATATAGGGTCTAGGTCATACTATTTACGATCATGCAACGGTGTGAAAGTTACAAGTGCTAGTTCAATACATCTCTATCGTTAAATCATGATATTTTCTCTATATGATTTAGATCGTGTCCAAACATAAACGGATATGGGATACCCTACCTAAAAAGTTCATAAGTTTTTTTAAAAAATATAATCTGAAGAAGAAAAAAAAGGTGAAAAGCCAAATAAATTAGTCTTTTCGCATCATGTCGTTGGAAAAGAAATGCAAGTTACTTTAATCCCATCTTGTGAAGTTACTTTTTATTAAAGCCAAAGTGAATGTTCCATCGTTTCCACGTTCAATCTCTTTTATTTCTGAATCTCATCATTTCCACCGTTGAACTTGGAAATGATTCCTTCCCTTTTATTATTTATTTATTTACTATTTAGAGGATTCCTTCCCCTTTTTAAATTCGTTCGTACACTTGATAGTTGATACTTCTACTTGCAAGTGAGAATCTTTGGAACCTATTTTAGTTTGGACATTAAAATTTATTGTCTATGGTTCTATCTATATTACTTTACAATACAAGCTCAATCACTCCAAAAAAATGAAATATTTTACACTAATGTTTAAATGCATATAAATTTGTAACTTTCAAATTTTAGTTGGACAAATTAGAAGAATAATACTCTATTTGGTTGGTCACTTTGGATTTGGATTTATTATTATAATTTATAGTTTTAAGAGCTTTAGTTTAGGTATATATGGCCATAGACATGTATATATGGATTTACTTTAAATTAAGTTCTAAAAGTTTTACTTTAGGGTTTATGTTATAGTTATGATTTGACCAATAAATAGGTACATCTCTCTCGTTGTAAAACGACACAAACATATCAATAATTGAAATACACTCATGTGAGGGTGATTCCAGTTGGATATGAAAAAATTTGATTTATGACCAATCCACACGGAATGAATAGATAAAAGATAGAGTGGTGAGCCCCTACAAGCTTTTTGCCTCGATCTTCACATGCATGATACACAAGAGATCGATTAACTTTGTTAAAATAATTCATAAATTTACTTCAAACTGTTTTCATATATACCCATGAAAATCTCACTTATCTTCTTCTTTTATCTCTTTACTAACCTTTTATTTTGTTGAGAATTGTACAAAGCTCATAGATACGCTTGGATTCATAGGGTATCGAGAGGAGGCAAAAAGGAACACCAGTATCAAAAGAGAAAAAGTTAGTGCCTCGAGGTTTGGGTTGACTAATCAGATCGATAAATATATCAATCGGAAAATAATTGAGTTGTGCTCAGTCTGGTACCCTGCAACCTCGAGCACCAAAAACCACCTCAACATCGCCAACGTTACATGTAACCAAAGACAAGTGTCAGAAGAAGAGCCTATAAGGGTCCGTTTGATAACGTTCTCATTTCGTTCATTTTTCTCATTTTTTAATAAACTGACATGTTTGATAAGTATTATAGTTTCTTGTTTTAAAAATTTAAGAAAAGTTTGGGGGGGGGGGGGGGGGGGGGGTCAAATTTGAGGAACTACCAAAAGTAGTTTCTTCCTATTTTGTTTCCATTCGGGAATATGATTTTGTTTATTATGTATATATATATATATTTCATTCTTTTCTATATTGATTTGGCTATATCTCTTTTACATTTCTTTCTTTCATTTTTTCCCTTTATTAATTTTTTTTTATATTTATATGTTTAATTAAATTTTGAATTTTAAATTTTCCAACATTGAAATTTAAATATTATTTTGATGTTCAAATCGCAAACTTTCAATATGTATATTTAAATATTTTTTTTATTTTACATTTTGAATTTTGCAATATGCATATTTAATATATTATCTTAACTTAAAATTTATTACTTTTAGTATATTTGAAACTGGTTAGAATTTTGTAATATATAAATTTTATTTACTAAAATATTCAATTAGATTCACTTTGATATTTTACAACCAAGACATTAATATATTTATATAACTGAGTCACATTTGAGTCAACATCATTCAAGACAAATGAATTGAATGAGAAATAATATTTCAGATTGAATTTTAGCAACATGTAAATGATAGAAACAATTATATGATAATTATTAACTTTGCATCAAGACTTGTATGTATTTGATAGTGTAAATATTTTATAATGGAATACATGCTATATATTTTTTGTTTTACATAATTAAATTATATTTAAACTATCAAATAAGATAAAATGTTAGGAAAAATATCGCCAGAGGAGTTTGTGGTGGTGGTTGGAGTTGACCGGCAATGGTCAGAGGTGGTGACCAGCAACAAAAAAAAAAAGAAAAAAAAGAAAAGGCAAGGGGGAAAAATGAGAAATGAGAAATGAGAAACAAGAAATAGTTATCAAAAAAGTTTTTGTTTTTGTTTCTTTTTTTTTTTTTTTTAGGAAACAAGACATAAAAATAGTTACCAAACATATCTATGTTTTTAGTTCTTAAAAAAATAAAAAACGAGAAATGTGGAACAAGAAACGGGAAACAGAAAATAGGAAACAGGAAATGGGAAACAGAAACGTTATCAAATGGGCCCTAAATATTCTCGTTCGACGACTCCCATGAGAGAAGAGTAAGTAACTCCAAAGGATTGCCCTAACTAACCTTACTTCTTGTGTGTTTAGCCAAACGATACACTTCTTATACTAAGGCATCATAGTGTGGTATGCTCGACAACATACCAACGTGGAGCTTTCTTATGCAGGTTAGCTTCTAAGCGAGACCAAACCTAGAAGAAGTGAGCCGAAGATCAAGCCAAAGTGGGACTCACAACAACAAATGCGAATGAGATCCAAGCGCCAACACTCTCCATTCAAATAAACTATGATTTATTCAACATACAAACAATTTGATTCGAAGTTTGGCTGAGCCGTAAAGATCATATTAAAACTAAACTCTCGAATTACAATCGATAAGGTAAGGTACCTTATCTTTGATCATTCTCTTGTGTTTATTCGATCTCTATATATTTACATAAAACCAATGGGTGAAAATTAATTGAAAACAAGAGGAATAAAAAGAAGTATGGAAAGAGAGATATGAGAGAGGAGAAGTACATCAAAATTAGAAGTATATGATAAAATTAAACCACCGTATTGGTTTAGGAAAGACACAGCAAAATATACGTAGAATTACATGATCTTTATAAACATCATCATATAATATGAACTTGAAGCCCCATTTTTTTTTCTACATATTACAAAGAGTGAAATTATACGAGCCAAAACTCGTACCATTTATATATTTAAACCCACCTCCCAAAAAAAGAAAAAACACACCAACATTTAAATATATATTTCTGCAGAAAAAGATGGTGATGAGAAAATTAAAGTTAAACGAAAATTAAATTGGAAAAGTTGACAAAATGAAAATGGGCCGCCTCTTTCATTTCTTCATGATTCGACAGCTCTCACAACCATCACGCCGGTGGAGCCTTGGAAGAACAACGCTCGGCGGCGGTGGTTTCCGGCTCGGCGGTGATCGGTAATTCGGTGTCGGCGCTGCCTTTTTGACTGGTCAATTTGTTTAGATGGTCCTTGGCTTTGCCCCACACCACTAAGTATAGCCCCATCACTATGAAAATGGCTCCGATTATGCTGCAACACAAAAGGAAGATTTTGAATTTTGAAACATTTGGAAATTTTCATTGTTTTTTTTTAAAAAAAAAAAATTAAGGCAATTATTAGGCTGTACTCAATCTAATACATCTTTTTATACATAATAGAATTTTCTTTCTACACATTAAAGAATTTTATTTAGTGCGTTTGAACTGTACAGTAGATGGATGGACGCCTTTATAATTTTGAATTTAAGTTATTTTGGCTCCTATACTTTTAAAATGTTTATTTTAGTTATTATACTTATAACTTTGGTTCATTTTAATTTCTCATAATTAAAAAGTAACGATTTTGATAATTTAAAATTGAAATAAAGATAAAAATGAAGAGATGAAAATTATCATTTTTAAAAATTATAAGAACCAAAATGAAAATTTTAAAAATATAAAAATTAAGATAAATAAAATTATTTTGAAAATAGAACGATTAAAGTGAAAAGTTGAAAAACCAAATTTAAAAAAGTATCAATTATATACAAGTCTAATTTTGTCTAACATATCCTACCAGTCTATAACCATTTAATTTATAATCTTTTATTTTCTAATATAGTGCACGTAAATTTCTAACAATTCCTTTAAATAATTTTCATATTTTCCCAAAAATCTTTAATTTGATAACAAAAATCCAATTAGACTTTGAAAAAATGACAAACCCACCCGTTTAGTCAGAACAGTGACTAAAGTTTTAACTACAAGATTAATTAATACGTTCGTAAAGAAATAATGAAGTATGGTGAACAATCAACGGTAAAAAGAGATTGGAAAAGGAAGAAAAAGTAATTAATTACCTTCCAAGGTGAATTTGCTCAGCCAAAACAACGGAGCCAAGGAAGGCGGTAATAATCATGCAGAGAGGGGTAAAAGAGGTAACAAAAACTGGACCACGTTCCCGAATTACCACGCCTTGTATGTAATATGCAAGTCCAGAGCATATCACACCCTAAAATAATAAATATTTGAATTAATTATTTAAACAAAATTAACAAACAAACACAAATAAAAATAATATATATATTTTTTCCAAAAAGAAATTCGAGTTTTTTTCTTTTTCTTTTTCTTTTGTTTCCTTACCGTATAAACAGCGGCAAGTAGACGAGAGTCCCAGCCGATGACCCACACGCTAAAGTCACGCTCCATAATAAGGGTCACAATGGAGCCCTCCACCGTGCCGGCCACGCATATCAGGGCGGTCAGCGACAGCTCCGCCGGGTATTTCCTCAGCGTGAACGACTACAATCAGTGGCGGAGTCAGAACTTTTTATTTACAAATTAAATTTTAATCAAGGAAAATTACAAAATCTCGATTCTTTTTTTGGAGAGAAAAAGAGAATAATTACTTGCAAGATGAAGAAGCCAGACCAGCCGACGATACTGCCGAGAAGCATGAGGGTACCGAGGACCCAGTGCTGGTCGGCGGACTCGCTGCTGCTGCTGCTGTGGGCGGCGTGGCTTCCATGGCCGTGGAAGATTTCGACGATTGGTCCTTTGTATAGAGTCATCACCATTGCTCCGCCGATCGTCACCAATGTTCCTGCCACCTTCGCAATGCTGCGAATCTTCTTCAAGTTCACACTTTCTAGCCTGGTTGATCCATTTTACGTTTTAAAATCGATAAAATTCAAGAAATTATTTTAAATGTTGTAACTTCAAGGGTTGAACATGATTTTACATTTAAGTTAGGAAATATTTGAAGTGGTTGAAATTGATTTAATTTTTTTTTTAGATTGATTGACCAAAAATTTTGTTAAATGAGAAATTTAGATAGTTTTTAAAAATCAAGCTTATTATTACCCCATTCATGAGTTTTTTTAAAAATATATNTATTTACTACTCTTCCAATAACTATGATCCCATCTGTTAATCATTTGGTGTTTTATTTTTGTTTTTGAAAATTAAGCTTATAGGTATTATTTCTACTTCCAAATTTCTCATTAGTTATAAGCCAAAATCTGAAAATTACTTTTAAAAACTTGTTTTTGTTTTTAGAATTTAGCTAATAATTCAAAGATTGTACTTGATAAACACGCAAATCATTGTAAGAAATTTGGAGAAAATAGACTTAATTTTTAAAAATCAAAACAAAAAACGAAATAGTTAACAAACGGGATCTAAATTTTTGAAAATTTTAGAAATGTAGTTTTCATTTTTTTTTCCTAGTTTTGTTAATAAACCAACTGTTTCTTTCAAAGGTGCGAAGATATTATAATAAATAAATTGTGAAAAAATAAGTATAATTTTCAAATACAAAAGTTAAATATGAAATTGTTATCGAAAAGCTTACTAATTTAGATTTTTCTAATTTTGATTTGTATATACCACTTTGAAACATATTAAGTAAATTAGGAATCTAATGATCAAAATATGTAAAATTTTGGTAAATCAATTATATATTTCAGTCCACATTTATTTTTTAGAGTAAAAAAACGTGATTCGAAGTTTTTTAAAAAATAAGAATTATATTTAATGTCTAAATGAAGGAAATTGATAAATTAGGAGGTAATGGTTAAATTAAATAAAATTAAACGAATTAGGTAGCATTTTTAAAAGTAAATTAGGTGGCAATTTTAATTAATTATCTGATCTTAAAGTGATTGAGTTAATAACCTACTAAAGTATTAATTATAATAATCGATCAATCAATTAATTAAGATGACCGACAGTTGTTGAGCTTTGAAAGGCACAGTAATTATCCAAGGATGGGATGCGGAAAATAGACAAGAAATTAAAAATCTTTTTGGAAAAAACTAAATTAGAATAGCCCATAATTTTGGAATATAGTGGGAAATGAACAGTAATATATATATATTTTTTAAAAAAACATAAAAATACCTGAAAATGAGAGCCATTATGAAGGTTACTGCAGGGAGAATATTGATGGTGACAGAGGTAAATGTTGCTGAGGTAAGTTTTAAACCCACATAGTATAGATTTTGATCCAACACAGGCCTGTTTTAATCCACAATCATAATTTAGAAATAAAAAAAAAAAAACACCTTAATTAATCCGAAAGCGAAAATACAACATTAAAAACAAAATTGAATTTTTGGGAAGTAATAATTACTCGAGAAAGCCGAGAAGCAATATTCGTGCAAAAATCGGTAATGTCATCTTCGGCCTTATTTTTCTGAAAAATATAGAGAGCAAGAAAAAATCGCATTAATATAAAATAACGATGAGAGGACTAAGTTAGTTACTTCTATATTCTAACAATATAGAATTGATGAATATCATTTTTTTTTTTTATCATAAAGAGATTTAAATAGAACGTGAAATTTTAAGGATCGAAGGAGACCTTTCAAGGACGATAGCGAAGGGAGAGATAACAATGGTGGCAACGACGTGTCGATACACGGCGAGAACGTAATGGTTCATGCCCTTCTTAAGACAAAGCATTGTGACAATATACATCCCTGCATACCCAAATTGCAAGGAAATCATAGCCAAGTAGGGTTTTATTTTTTGAAGTATTCCACAAAACATTGCAAGCCCTGTTTCAGCTCCCATTGTTTCTTCTCCTTCAATCTAGATTTCTCTCTCTAGATGTTTGTAAAGAGAAGAAGATTGAATGGTTTCAAGCTGGTGAAAAAAAAGATAAGAGCTCATGGGCTTCTTATAGCTCATTAAAGCATAGAAAGAGAAAAAAGCTAAAGCACTAATGTAAAATTTTTGGCTTTTATTTATTTATTTATTTTTAAAACAGGTTTGTTTGTATTATCCACATGGAAATCACATAATGCAAATGGCAAAGCCAACTATGTACCGATATGAAATATGATGAGGGTTGTTTCAGATAAAGTTCAAAGCCTACGAATGAGCTTCAGTTCAAGAAAAATTGGGAGATAAAAATGGGAATATGTACGTCTCAAAAGGGAAAAGTCAGACCTTTGGATTTCGAGTTGATCAGTCAAGTCGAAGGAAATATCTTAGTTGAAAAATAATCTGAATTAACTTTGATGTAGTGCTCTACAACCTCGAGAGTCGTAATCTCGCTGACATCATCAATGTTACACGTAACCATAGACGAGTGCTAAAGGAAGGGCAACATTGTAAATAGTCTCATTTAACAACCCCAAGGAGTAGAAGTAAGTAAACTTTGACTATGCTCTCTATGTTTAGCTGAATTATGGATTTCCTGTATTGGTTAGCTCAACATTGCATTTGTTTGAATGACTCTCACGTAGATTGACTCGGAGGACAAGATTAGACCTGAGAAGCGGGAAACATAAAACCCACAAAGGGCTTGCAGCAATGACAGACATGTATGAGATTCTCGCGTGAATCAAATTTATCATCATCATTATTATTCTATTTGTTGTTTTATTTTTTGGTTAGGGAATAGGAGTGGAAAGGTGAGGAAGATCAGATACATAGCTATTATTAGGATATATGAAGACAAATCTATGCATATTTTTCTAATATCATTGTTTTTAAATAAAATATTTTGGGTGTTTATTGTTCTTTATATTTTTTATAGTAGAATAATAATATTATTGTTTTTTTGGGAGTGGAGTTTTGATTCATTGACCATCAACATATAAGAGGATATCAGCTGGTTGGGTTAGTGCTTCTCTAGCAATGACCCAATAAGACATTGGTTGTGTGGAGTTTATTTTATTTTATTTTAGTCTTTTTTTTTTCTTTCTTCTTTATTTTTTTTGTAATCAATCAATGTATTTGAAGAGTGGAAACCACTTTTTTAAAGATTTAATCCAAATAGCCAACAAGGTAGAATTCACTAATCTATGCATAAACAATTGTTACTATAAAAGGGTCTCCTTTTTCTTCACCAATTGTGGATAAATCTAAGATTTTTGTCATCTACTATATTAAACATATTTTATTAATTATTAATTAACTCGATTTTCTTACATATCAAACTAAAAATAATTATTTAAATTAAATACTACCATTTAAAAGATAAGTAGTGATGTGATTTGACGACTATTATTGAAATATGAATTTGGTTGATATGTAGAATGATAGTTAATTCTTTATTATATTAGTTTTCTGGTTATTCACGCTATTATATTGTTCACCTCAAGCATCTAGTTGGAACATTTCTACTATATTTTAGCCTGTAAATATGTGATATGCCAAGTTGTTATATATATATAATAAGTATATTGAAGTTTTCTTATTAAATTTTGTATTCTACTTAATATTTCTATTTAAATTAAATTTATAGGTACAAATAAGATTTTAAATCTCACATTTATGTATATTACATGTGTAGCTTACATGATTTATAAAACTTCATGCGAGCATAATGTATATATCATTTGACAATAACACGTTATATAGTTATGAGTGATTGATTGTTATTATATATACAGATCAAGTGGTATATCATCCAGAACTATAATTATGTTATTAAAAAGTGAAAAGATTATATAATAATTTGACCACATTTTTTTTCACGTGAATATTCATTGTATACTTCTATTAATCTTAAACGCTCGAACTAACGAGTTATAGTAGATTTAGTTATTTTAATTATTCTCTAGTAGTAAGATGGAAAGAATAATATTGTCTGTAAAAATGATATTCGCATTGTCATATAAATAAGGCAATAATTTTTTCGAGGTAAAAAGTTAATCAATAGAAAAATGGTATTATTAATTTATCTAAGGCTAAAGGATATTAGTGACATCAACAATACATATGGGATCGGCCTAGTGGTCCATATTTTATGATAACTTCCTATTTAGAATTTAATATTTTATGAATTTTTTTGGCATCCAAATATTGTCGAATCAAGACATGTTGATTCGTGAGATTAGTAAATTGAGGTGTGTGTAAGTTAGTTGGACACTCACAGATATTAAAAAAAAGGAAGACATCGACAATATACTTAAATAATTAAAAAAAAAAAAGGAAAAAAAGTCGTAGCATCCCAATCACCAATCATTAACGTACATAAACACGAATTGTTTAAGTAGTTGTCGATTAATTAATGGACTTCAATCAACTCATTAAAATAAACCACTTGAAATTATAAGATAATTAGTGGCCAACTTTTGTTCGTGGCTGTAATAAAGTGAATCCAAAAGTATTAATAGAATTATTGCCCAAGGGTAATTCCGACATACTGCACAAAAATGCTATTCCACGTTGATTTTTTTTATTAATATATTTTGCTTGCTTTATTAAGCGATTAAATCTCTCACTGCTCTTCAACCTGTTTCTGTTTTTATTTGATAAAATATATTTATAGATGTGTTTAATCAATAAATTCAGTCCAGATGAATTAATAATTACTTAATCACTTAATAAGAAATTAATATTTCGTTTATATATTAATGTTATTCTCAATCAAGTCTTTGTTTTGACAAAACGTAAAAATTTATTGAAAAAAATATTAGATGGCATGACATCCAAATACATCATTTTAATGTGAAAAAAAAAATAATAATGTGAGTAGTAAGGATAAATTGTAGCATAGCAGATGAGATGAGATTATTTGATTTATCACCCATGTAATAGTTTAACTAAAAACCAAATAATCTAGCCACGTTTCGTACCAATTTGGTCTTTAATTTTTGAAAAGTAAGCATATTTATTCTCAATATCTTATAATGGTTTTAATCTTTGTAGAGCAGGAGAGTTGAATTCTTAGCAACATTTCAAAAGCACAAAAACATATTTTAAAGTTTTATTTATCTATTTATTTATTTATGAGTTTTCAAATCTATGTTTGATTTTTGAAAACATCAATAAAAAGTAGACAACGAGATAAAGAACGAAGTAGAATGTGGGTTTATAAGTTTAATTTTAAAAGCCCAAATGATCACCGAAGAAAGCTACATAATTGAAATTTGTCTTACTTATCGTAATTTATCAACTCGACATATTGTGTTGTTTTATAAATGAACCGATTACAATTGTTGATTTTCTTTAACCATGCACATTCTTTTAATATCTAGTGACCATAAATACATAGAATCTGTTGTTGGTAGATTTATTGACATTGGCCGAGTCCTACAATCTAGAGAGAGACAGAAGGCCTACGGACTCATGGAGAGCCTATGGGAGCTCAAAGAACCCATGAGGAGCTTATGAAAGAGCCTAGTGGAGCTTCTAGGAGAGCTTAAGAGAACTCATGGAGAGAGCTAGGAGAGCATCCATGGGTAAGCCTAGGATAACTCAGGGAAGCAATGAAGAGAGGCCAATAGAACTCAGAGGAGCAACATGGATAACTTATGGGGCCTTGGGGAGAGCCTAGAAGAGCTTAGATGACCCATGAAAAGAGCATAAGAGAGCTCAGAGAACCAATGGAGAGAGCCTATGAGAGAGCCCAGTGGAACACAAAGAAGACTAAAAGAGCTCATATGACTCATAGGGAGAGCTATGATAGTTTAGAGGACTCATGGGAAGAGCCTAGCTAGGAGAACTCAAAGGACCCATGTAGAGTTCAGAGGACTCATAGGGAGAGCCTAGTAGAGTCCAAACTCATGAGGAGAGCCTAGAGCTTAAAGTGAGCTTAGATAACCCATGTAAAAAACCAAAAGTGAGCTTAGAGAACCAATAGGTATAACCTAAAATGAGCTTAAAGGACCCACGAGGAGCTTGACACCACTGGTGCTCGATTTCTTTTGTCTTGTAGGCACTTAGACTATTTTCTTCGGTAATATAAATTTACGATTCATCCATTTTATTTCATCAACGATATCATCAAATAAACATGTCATGATTAAATAATTAATAATAAAAATTTGGAAAAAATAGTGCTACTATTCACAATAAATTATACAGCTAAAAAAAGGCAATAAATTATGGTTTGGAAAAGTAAATTAATCAAAGTTTTGAAAAACAAGTGTGTTTTCATTTTAGGATTCCAATTTGAAACCATGTGGTGCATATTTTATTTTATTTTCCTCACAGAAGGATTATTGGTGGACAGTGGACACGTCATTAAATCATTTGCCAAAAAAAATGTGGTCGGAGTTTTTTTTTTTTTTTTTTTAGATGAAAAATAATTGTGGATAAGCATTCTCTCTGAGCAATATTAATTTTGCTTTTTTTTTCCCTTAAAAAAAAAGAAAAATAAAGGATATGTCAAAGAAAAACAATATTCTAGATTTTTTTTTTCTTGCAATATATATCTTCTTGTACTTTTCCTTTTTTGGTTATTGTAGTGCTCAAAAAAGATATTTGGATCGTCGAAAATATTCATTTTTTTAAATTCAAAATATTTAAATATTGGGTTGATTAGTACGTCGGATACACATATTACTTATATCAAATCATAATCAAATTTTCATAGTACAATTACATACATTTTTGAAAAAAAATTACATATCAAATCATAAATTCGAAGTGTACAACAAAAAAAGAGTAAATATTTAAGGATAGTCCATTCAATGTAACACTTTATTAAAACGACATAAAATCGTCACACCTCGTACGTGTCTATATATATACATGAAAATATAATCATGTCTCATCCATACATACACTCATTTATTTACCTTTAAGCTTGTAGATGTTCAATAACTAACTAGAATTCGTTTGATTCGTAATATAATTTCATTTTATGCTTTTCAAAATAAAAAAAAATATATATTAGAAAAAATCATGAAAACGTATTTGACATACTTATTTTCAAAACAATTTTACAAAACCGCTAATAAAATAACCTTTTTTAAAAAAATGTTGTTTTCTTTGTCTTAAAAAATTATGAAAAGAAAGGATGCATTTCCCATCAAATAACAAATATTTTTCTTTTTCTTCAAAATTCATGAGCCTCGAAGACATGTCTATGGATGAGGTCAATCTCTCATCAATTGTTGTGAATAATTTCTTTATAACTAAAAAAACCAGATAAAAGAAATCAACAAACCAAAATTATTAAAATATAAATATAATTAATTATTTTCTCAAAAAAAAAAAAAAAGGATCCATTATTGTTGAAAGCTTGAAAGATTAACGAAGAGATTTTCTATCTAAGTTTCTCTGGGTGTTATGGAGGATTCCATCATCTTTTTATTTATTTATTTATATTTATTTTACAAAGAACTATGCATAGAAGTTATTACATCATCATTAATTCTAAAAGCTTGCATATCTTTATTTCTCTCTCAAGGAAATAAAAATTGTTTTTCTTTTGAAAAACAATTTCTTTTTCTCTCTTGTGTGGGAAAGGATTTATATCAAAATAAAAGAATTTTAAACCGTTTATTTTCATTAGACTATGAGGAATGATTAAGTGTAATCCCATACCCTTTCTTTTACTCACTATTTTTTTTAATATTAAAAAAAGTGTGACACATGACACAATCTCATTGGATGTTGGATAAGCTGCATAAAAGATAGATACAAATCACTACACCTAAATTTTTCTTAGATTATAATAAACTTATATATATCAACAATGTTAATAAGATATAATAACATTAAACTAGCTTTTTTTAAAATAAAATTTACCAAACTCATAATGTTTTCGTCTTTTTTTCATTCACAACCAAATATAATTTTCTTTGAATTCAAGTTTTAAAATTTTAAATTACGACCAAACATATATGGTATGAATACGAACTTGTCTTCCATTCTCCTATATTTTTAATGGTCTATAACAAGTTTTTCATATCACAAACTAAATGGCCTAATCTTTTCACAATTTTGTGAAAGTTTCAAATGAAGAGCAGTAAAAAAATTCAATCAAACTCATAAATCTCATGATTTGTAGGCGAGATTCATTATGGAATTGAAACTTAGGGGTGGATAGCAAAACCACTTAAACCAAACCAATTTGCAAAACCGAACCGATTTATAAGCGAAATCGAAAAAATCGATTCAATGTGGTTCGTTGAAATGTTAAAACCGAATTTAAACGGTTCGGTTCAGTTCTAAGTTTGAAAACCGATTTCTAAATCGAGCTGAACTGTTTAAATATAAATATATAAAATATTAATAAAAAGTTAAAAAACGAGTGTTTCCTTTTCTTCGCCCGAACCTTCGTCTCCGTCTTGTTTCTTTCTTCCAGCTATTCCACTTTCGTTTCTTTCTTCTTTAAGGTTTGTGGCCGTCACAACCCACAACCCCTCTTCACTCTTCAGTTTGAGTCCATCAGCCCGCAGCCCGCAGTCGCTCTTCGTCTTCGACTCTTCACTCTTTATTTCAGCTTCAGTTCGAGTTCGAGTCCGAGTCTTCGAGTTTGAGTCCAAGTCTTCGAGTTCCAAATCATTTGTAGTCTTCGTCTTTGAGTTCGAGTCACACTCTTCGTCTTCGAGTTCGAAATCGAGGTTTTGTCTTCCCTCAATCCTCAGCCGATTCCATCTCTTCATTCTCTTTATCTCCGATTCCATCTCTTTGTCTTCAACCGATTCCAATGGAATCATTCCATCTCTTCGTCTCCCCTCAATCTTCACTCACCAGTTCTCCTTCTCCCTCAACAGCCTTTGAAACCGATTCACAAAACTGAAACAAACCGAATGGAACCAATTCGGTTCGATTCGGTTCTATATATAAATAATATCGGTTTGATTCGATTTGACCTCCAAACTGAACCGATTCCACCCCTACCGTGAAACTTGTTAGAATTATACCAATTTATGACCCCATCCATTTAATTTGGATTACTTTGGACATAGAAATGTTTCATTTGTTTACTTGTAAAGTTCCATTTCAATTTTTTCCCCTTTTTTTTTAAAGGGATGGCGTCATGAATGGAAATTTTGGTCCCAATCCCCATGCACCCTATTTTATTATTGTTGTTATTATTATTATTATAAGGGGAAAAAAAGAACAAGAAGAGGACAGATGCTAACTTGATTAACATAAAAATGCTACTGAAATAAAATATTCATAGAGGATAAAAAGTTAACGATACGTGAAAATGAGGAAAAACAATTTCCAGAAATCACTTTCAAGTATTTTTCTTCGTTTAACCTTTTAGGCATTGATAATGATTTGCATGTATGCATGTAATTTTAAAATCTCAAAATCTATTTTATCATTTTTATAAGCATACTAAAACATACTTTCCATCGCTCAAGGTTATGTTAACATTAAATTTTACACATAATTTTCATATTAGCAAAATTAATTTTGAAGAATTAAAACTGTATTTTATAATAATTTTAAAAATGACAAAAGTAATTTTAACCATTTTAAAATCACTCCCGAAGCATACTCTTCATTTAGCTTTTCTTAAACTTGTGTTTATTCTTCACTGAATTTTTCAATTATGGTTTTACATATTTATTAAAGAAATACTTAAATTTTTAATCAAATTCTAAAACAAAAACAAGCTTTTGAATACTATTTTTTTGTTCACTTCTACCCTTAAGTTTCTGTATTTTATTATGTATATGCTGTTAATATTTTAAAAAATCAAATTTTAAAACATCATTCATGCTAATTGATTGAATAATGTTCTAAAAAACCATAACTAAACTTATCACCTAAGATATTTGCACATAAATCTTTATAGAGTAATTTTAAAACGGATGCTTTTTAATAAAAAAAAAAGATACTCATGCTAATTGATTGGCTTAATTATTGATCAGGATCATATCACCAATTGGTGAATATTCCTTTATTTTTTGTTATATACATAATTGTGTATATATATTTTACCTTGGCTATAAACTCGAATCCTTTCTTTATTTAAGCAGGCCGCGTCTAAACCATATCATTATTGTTTCCTTATTATTTCTTTTTCGAAGAACTTCTCTTTTATTAAAAAAGAGATATCTATTTGTTTTTCAGAAAATTGCAAAAAATACACATGGTGGTAGTTACAATTTACTCTCAAATTTAATTGTAAAACTTGATCCCTCCAACTTATATAAATGTTAAAATTAAACCTTCAAGCTTACATAATTGTAAAAATTGTAAGAATTGTAAGTTTAAGGATTCAAATTTTATCATTTAGAGGTCCAATATCAACAACTATTGAAAGTTCAAAGACCTAATTTTTATAATTAAAAGTTTGAGGGTGTAATAACAACTACCATCATACTTCAAAAATAGTTTTTACAATTTTCTTTGAAAAATAAAAGAAAACTTTAGCTAAACAAGCTTAGCTCAGTAGACTAGTAATTGACATGAACCCTAGCAAAAGAAAAGAAAATTTCAGAAAATTATCTCAGGAGACATGTCTTTAGAATCAGAAAATCAGAAGACCAATACTTTAAAGTACAATTTGAAAATAATAATAATAATAATAAAGTACAATTTCAAGATGACCCCTCACATTTCCAAATTCCAATTAGTTAAAAAGTGCTAAAGTCCAACAAAATTATTCACAACTTTAAATCATTCGTCTGTTGACCTGGTTGTCATGCACGAATGAATAATTTAAGCAGATGTTTTTGTGAGAACACATTGAATATCCAAAACAATGAAAGAGAGGAGGAGAACCTTTAAGAAAGTTCTGCCAAACAAGACATAAATTAATATTACAAGCAATACATCCTACAGTGCTCATAATTCAAGAAAGCAAAATTGCTATAAAGTGAGGATTAAAAGAGGTGTGAAAATAAGTTGCCATTAAATTACAAATCCCAATTGCTAAAGGAATCTAATGTAAATTATTGGACAAGTTTGATCGAGTAAAACAAGTAGTAGCAACTCCAAAAGCAAGAGACCCCATTTATATAAAGTTTTTGACACAAAGTTTGGTCATCCTTTTTTCAAAAGGAAGAATGAGAGAGAGAGAGAGAGAGAGAGAGAGAGAGAAAAGAATTGAAGTTTGTTTGCTGTAGGGATCAAAGAAATGAATGAAACCTTGTCATTGCAGTACATAAAAAAGAAGAAGGCAAAAGCGCCTTTGTTTTGGCAGCAAGTGTTTGATGATTGATTGATAGTAAGCCAGTCAGATGCAATAAAGGAGGAAAGCAAAAACAGCCTAAGCTTGAGTGGCAAGCCAAATCTTGAATGTGATTTCAAAAACAGTACAAAATTCCTTTGCCATGGGGAGATAGAGAATCGAGCAATGATAAAGAACAAACAAAATCTAACAGTAAAAACTAAAATTTGAGGATTAGCAAAACAGATCACATGGTCGGCGGGGGAAGTCGGGTAAAGGAACCTCCCCTTCATGAAAAGAACTATTAGTTACTTTCATTGTTTTTTAACTTTAAAGATATGAAAGAACTTAGAAGGTCAAATTAAATAGCTAAAGCCTTTTCTTTTTTGAGCTGTCACAATATAAGAAGAGATCAATTATATGTTTACAACAAAAAAGAGAGGTTTTTGCAATGAACCCAAGAGAGATTGAGTAAACTTACAAGTTTGGAACTCTGGTATCATGTGGAGATAAGAAACCTACAAAACTTTCACAAATGAGTATTGTGTTTGCTCATGTTTGCAACTTTTGACCAGGTCAAATATAGCTTTTCTGCACTTTTTCCCTTCCCCGACCTCCTCCCTTTTTTGCAAACCCTTTCTGAAGCACAAATGAATGATTTGTCACTTTCAGGGAAAAAAAAATGAAAGAAATTAATGAATAAAAGAAAGTAAGAGTGGGAATCGATAGCGTATTTGAATATGATAATGGTGGTCAATAATTTCATTCAAAGAGAAATTAAATCAAATGTGGTATAGTAGAAAGTGAAAACGACATAAATTTTTTTTGGTGAAGAAAAGAAGCCTCACTATACATCGATGGGTCCTCGGCTTTTATCTCAAGTTATGGAATAAAGTATTTATAATTTGTTTTATTACAATACAGTCTGGAGATTAGAATTTTAATTACAGAACCAGATGCTTGCCTTCTACTGTAGGGCAGCTGCCAGTTTCTTCTGAACAAACTCCACCCCCAGACGAGGAGATAGCCGAGGAAGTACTTCCTGCCATAATTATTCATTTTTTTTAAAAAAATAGTAAGGTAAAATGAACCCGAATATTCAAAAGAACATATCCTAAAGTGTATAAAGTTTCTATGTGAACTTCAGATTCATGAATAATTTAATTGCACATGAAAAAGGGAAGCAATGTGTCTAGCATTACTAAAAAATATTCAACCAAGCAAAAGCACCCAAAAGAGAGGGAAAAAATATGAAAGGACAGAAATCTCTAGAGTCTAAGAAGATTTTTTTAACACAAATATTACATCAATTTGGTTCATTTGACACGTGGCACTGGTGTTAAAGAGAATTCCATCAATTAAAGTAAATTTCCTTGTATGAAAATTGGGTCAAAAGATGAACAATAATACAAAAAAGGAATCTACATCCATCAGTGAGCAATGAGTCAGGAGCAGTAAGTATTTGTCTGTGATTGCTTTTGTGTTTCAAGTGCATGTTAGTAGTTTATGACATCACGAAACGGTACATAACATAAGGAAATCTCCCGAGACCAAAATATAAAAGAACGGTGCATGAAAATCACAGAACCTAGATTAATAAGCTAACTTGCCGTCTGCGTAACTAAGTATATCTGAAAAGGACTACTCGAGATAGAAATAGAAGCCAAAAAGAAAAAAGCAACAGAGATGATGAAAACTCTAACATGCATCTGGATAACTCCAATGTCAAGTAACCCAAATGGAATAAATGGGAATATTACTCGGTATCTAAAATGATACATATCTTTGTTGGAATAAATGAAATGTTTAGGGTTGCATCCATTCAATTACATAAGTTATATTTTTTCATGAATGGATGCATCTTTTTATAAACAACCAATTTTAAGAAGAGACACAACTATTCAAATGGCCATAAATTTGTTTATATATATGTTTCTTCTTTAAATTGATTTTTACACTTCACTATCAAAATTTTTCTCGCATAACAAATTTTCTCCATTTCAAAATTTGTTAAAGTTTGGTATACCCCACAAAGTAAAGTTTGTCGACCTTGTGGAAGTGGTGTTGCTCCTATAGGAAAAGTAATTTGTTCTATTCTAAGAGACAATTACCCTCTAAACTCTAGCACTAGGGTGAAGACAACGTGAATTTATTGGGTTCAGATGTTCTCTTGTATACAAGGTTTATTAATTTTTCTGATTTTATGTGTTTTTATTCATATAACAATCTTAAGACAATTTTATCTGCACATTGTTGAATTCTGTTTTATCCTGATTCTGCCGCTCATGCCAAGTTAGCTACATCATGCAATTTCTCTGTCTTTTCTACACATAAAACATAAACATCTGTTTATCATGATCTTTGAGGAGGCCAATACCAGGCTAAATTTCTATCCCTGAGCTCCACTAAATACTAAAACCAGTTTATAATACAACATACTTAAAGGTGTACTGTACAATTAATACACCTGACCTAGATTTCTAACCCTGCATATCTCTTACAAGATACTAGAATAGAAATACATGAAATGCGACTCCTTTAGTAAATTACAGAAAAATAGACGACCTAGATTTATAAATCTGCAGACTGCAGCTATCACACGTGGGATATTAGCAAGTACAAGAATTCTAACTACTTTTGAGGCTTAGAAGTCAAACATCAGAGGAATGGTAATCTTGAACGCTTTCATTTAAAAGAGAATCTTTTTGTAGATAAAAACATATGAAGCTAATGCTAATCACACGATTACTTTAAGTATATAGGTTATCATAATTTTGAAAATTTACGAGCTGTATAACATCCAAAAGAGAGACAAATTATGGCAAATTTTACGGGAACTCCAAGAAAAGACAATATATCCACAGAATAATCTTAATGTTGCAAAATATTCGTAAAGTTTGGAATGACGTTAAGAATGGGGAAAGAAAATTAAACTAAACTATCAACACAAAATCAAATTGTACAAGGCATCATATAAAGAGAGTCCAAAAGTAGGCAGAAAAAGATGAAGGCATTAGACCTAAGTAAACAGAAGCATGACTTACAAAAGTCTCCATGAATGCACAAAAACTAAAAGAAAAAAATGAACAAGATGCAACATCTTATAATCAACATATCCCAAGGGAATGTGCAACTTCCAAATTTTATTATAGAATATATAATTTTAAGAACCACACTACATAGTGATTTATTTTCTGGGATTGCAAGATAGTTCTAATTTATTTTCTCGAAAACCAGTCAGGAACAAGTATCAGAATAAACAATAGCTATCTAAGTCGAGATATATATTTTTTTTTAAAAAAAAAAAAATCAGATTAAACATTACTACTAAAGTATAAAATAAAAAGTACTTTTCACACCTCCCCACCCCAAAAGGAAAAGGAAAAGGACAAGGAGAGATATGAACATGGTAAAGCAAGTGACATATTCAGCATACAATTTGGGAGAAGAAAGAACAAGGTTATCCACAAAGCATGCTACCTTGTCAGGAAAGATGTCCGATTGGAAATATGTACTATAATATTTCCCACTTTTAGTAAATGTATCAGCCATATTACAACATATGAGGTGGAGAGTTGAATCTATGATGGAGTGTTTGAGACGTTGAGTTGGTTATTATAGTCTGTTTGTTACAATAGACTATAGGTTAAAATAGTTTTGAGTAGCAAACTAGTTTAGTCTGGATTATAATAGTTTGTGTCTAAGGTGCAGATTATAATAGTTTGTGTCTAGGGTGTAAACTATTTTAATCTAAGTAGGAAATAATAAACACCGTAACAAAGAGAGATTTGAAATAGTAACAATGTAGTTAATTGTAGGTTATAATAGTTGGAAACACCAATTATTATGATTGGAGCCCCACAATAGCCCACTCCATCCACTTGAAGTTGGGGCCCAAACACCCCTCGACTTCTTCAAGGAAGTAAAAATGTCTTAATTGTTGAGCTATCCTCATGATGACATAGCATAAATGGACTGGTCATATATTCAAGATTTGCAGAGTTATGCCATATTCTTTCCATAGATTTTTGGGATTATAACCCTTTCCTTTGATTCTTGCCAATTGAGACGGATATTTGTAAGTTGGCTTATATGAAGATCTCTTGTCTTCTTTCGTAACTGATTTTTTTTTATTATCCTTTCCTCTGAATCTTGCCAATCAAAAAGCAAACCTCTAAGTAACACTATTTAGCAACAATTACCTCTCAGTCAAACTAGAAAAGAGTTGTACAAGAATAATTGAAAATGAGTAAGGCGCCTCCTCAGAAGGAAACTCCCTGTGCCCAAAAAGGAGGGCTATAAAGTTTTGGCATCACAGCAAAAACCAAAAAGGAATAGTTCGACATTTTGTGTTGATTATCTTTGCATTCTTTTCTTCACAGATGCCACTTAGATGAGAAACTCAATCTCATCCATGGTTGAGGGGTGATTAAGGAGCAAATTACATTCACTACTTAGAACTTTCCAAATGTTAACTTGCTGTACTAACAGAGTGATGAAACTAATATGTGAGAATATTTAGAATATATGGATCTCTGAGTTGCATAAATTTCCATATATATTGATTTTTTCTTTACCATATCGCCACCTTGTTTGTCATTCTGATTTTGACAGTTCACAGTAAAACCCTTCCATACCTTACGTGTTTCATATTTTCATCCCTAAGAACGAAACCCACATCACATTTGCTCATACAAAGAGTTCCAGGAAGGTATATAGGTCTAGTGAGCTTAGTTTACAGAACATTTAAGCACAGAAAATGGAACTAGTAGTAACCAGGAAGGTATATAGGTCTAGGTGCAACTTTTATAGTACGAGAGGCTTCTGTGTCAGGTCTATCTTTCCACATAGAAGTTTCTATTGAAATAGGCCTCTGCCTGTTTAACAATAGATAGTATTAATGTTATCAACCTGATTCTTTAGTTTAAGATGCCAGGTGATTCAGAAAATTCACAAGATCAACATATATGAGCAAATCTGTCGAGTTTATTCAAACGTTATCATCCTTTCAACAAGCCATCATTGGTAAAGCCCTCTTGATTCACTGGTATTCAAGACATTTTTATCAGTAATGTTATTGTGGATAGATCCAAATGAGCTTTCATGAAAGCCATTCACCAAAATATTTCTTTTGTTGCATGTCATATTGATTCGGTATGGTTCTTTGTTCCATACTGATTCCTACAATGTAGTACAACTACCAAAGCTGAGTGTCTCAGTTTCACCAAAGAAACGTATTTTTAGAGGAAATCGTTAATGTAGTGGTCCGGATACATTGCACACCAGATCTTCATTGAAGAAATTAACCATTTAGTAGTTCAGGATGCTAGATTGCAGTATTTTTCTTTTCTTTTTTAGTTGTTGTTTTTTTTTAATCTTTCTACATTGATATGACTTTAGGCAAACTACAACTGGCTTAATTTCTGCATTATACCAGATGAGTATGGCGAGACAGGATAGGGAGAAACAAACATAGGAAACAAAATACTTAAACAGTCCGTAAACAAAAATTATAAAACTAGAACAATAATTACTTGAATCAAGCAGATAGAAAAGAATTACCAGTATGTTGATAAAAGCCTTCCTTGTTGGATTAATCACAGACCCAACTGGATTCATAATAACTTAAATGAGAACAGAAGATGAGGTGAACAACTCGTTGGAACCTCAAACTCGAATGAAAAATGAAAGAGCAAGGGGTTACTAACGTAGTGTCACAGAAGTTTGGGAAATAGAAACTCAGTAAAACTCCAGCCAAGGCTCTAAAAACAAGTGGAGGACGAGAAAATCTCCTAATCGGATCAATGCACAAGCGTTGCATATCTGAAATAGACACTCTCCTTTTCCTATTAAGCTAAAACCACCAAAATACAGGCTCATACTAATCAGAATCACAAGTATGAATAGAACCAACCTCGGAGCCATCAGAGCGCACTTTTGCGAGCACGGGAATCTCGTACTTGTAAGCTTTCTCCCATTCTGGGTTAGTAGTGATATCCCTCACCTGCTTGAAACCAAAGAGAACAAATCAAATCGAAGCGCTTCCAACACGAAAGGAATTAGAAATACAAATAAAAGGGGACTGAAATGAGTGCCTGTAAATCGACGTCGTGGAGAGAATCGGGGCCGGCGAGCAGAAAGGCGACTTGTAGTTTCTCTTTGAGGCCGTCGCACAAACAGCATCCGGGTTTGGAGTACAGAATGAGTTTCCGAGAGGGAAGAGATGAGGAAAATGAAGCCGAAGGGATCAAAATCCGACGAGGTGTTTTAGCTTTTAGGAGTAATGATAATGGTGAAGAAGAAGAAGGTCGCCCTATTAACGCAGTAGTTGCAGATATCATTCTTGCTGCTCGCTGGTTGCCCCAAGATTGGAATTTTGGAACTGTGTTCATTCCGCAGCTACTCAGTTGGGGTGTTGAAATGAGTCAACAACCGATTATCCAATCCAAAACGTAAAGATTGGATTGGAATGGATTAATTATGTAAAGATTGGATTTGGTTAGTTTTGTTCTTGAGTTTGATTGGATTGGGTTGGATAAAGTTATGGATTGATTAAAAAAAATTTTGGGTTGACCCAACCCAACTTAGATTATATTATATATATGTTTCTTTGTTTAAAGTTTGATTAGTTGTATTGATTAATTTGTAAATTTTCAATATTTTCTTCTTAAATTGTTATAATATTTATTTTTATTTAAAGTTTATCATAAATATTATAAATATTTGGTATTTAGCATTTTAAGAGATCTTAATTATTTGTCATGTGTTGTATATAAATTTACATGGTTTTCATTAAAAATAAACAAAATAAGTTATAATCCAACAACCCAACCCAACCCAATTCGAAATTTAACTGTCTAGTTTGGGTCATTTGGGTTGTCAATCACCCTCAACCTAACCCACGTATACCCCTAGGGAGGGGAGAAAAAAAAAGTTTCTAAAATTTAATTTTCATTGTTAATGTTTAGACTTAAATAGAAAAGAATTACAAAAATGGCAAAAAGATTCCTCGACCCATATAAAAGGTCCAAAAACACACCGCAACTCTTTGGCCCATCGAAAGATTCAACTCTTCTGTTCAAAATCTTTCTCGCAACTCGACTTGACTCAGAAGACATGCGTGTCCGACATAGCCTCATCAACTTAAAAGGGTAATTTGATGGAAGATAAACCAACTAATAAACAGTGATAATGCATTATTGATGGTATAGATAGTGATGGTACACTATCGATGTCTATCAATGATAGATAATGATAGTTGACAACACAAAAAATATGTTATCTAGCTTTGCTTAATTCGGGATTGTTCTAAGATTTTATGTGTTTATTATGTTATTTTGTAGGTATTGAGTGCTTAAGAGGCAGAATTGAGCACTAGAAGTTGTTTGGGATTAATTTGAAGCAATTTGGAGTTAATTTAAGCACCGAAGCTTAAAGGATGTAAAATGACCAAGATGCCCCTATATTGCAATATAGTTACCCTCTACCAAGCGTAGAGTCATGCTCAAGGTCAGATTCAATGTATTGTCTGCAGCGTAACTATCCCCGCATTACGCTGAGGACCCGAGAGTTAGAAATAGGGCAACGTAGCTACGCTGCCTATATCATAGTTGCGTTATGGAGGTTGACAGGAATTTGTTGAATGCATGCACGCTTGTGCAATCCACCTTAGCGTTACAAACGCCCGCACTATGTTGAACTTTTAAGCTACAATTAAAAAAGCCAGCGTAGTTACGCTATGACTACGAGTATAAATGGTTGTTTCTACCACTTAGGTTAAGATTAGGAAGGGTTTGACGAATTCTTCCAATTTCAGTTGTCTCCTACTTTGATTTATCTCCTCTTCCTTCTATTTTGGTCAATGGGCGTTTCAAACTTAATCTCTATGATTGGCATGTCAATTATGGGCTAAGGTACTTAATCAAGCTTGGGTTTTTAGGATTTTTCCATCTATTTGATGTATTTGTGAGATTTCGAACTAGCATATTGCAATTTTCGATTTCGATTATGTTTTTCTATTGTTTATGGTGCTAGGAAATTTTATGATTATCGCTTTTTTTTATTGCCATTAGATATATGACATTTAATATTTTGTTAATCAATCAAAGGTAATAGGTAGGTAACTTGCAAATCACCTAGATGAGCATTGTTCTAACTAACTTAAGATAAAATCAACCGAATATTTAATTAAGGTTGTTCCTTGTTAGATATTCAACCTAATTTTGCCCTAGTTCTTAATGCAATTAGGTAATAGACTTGCATACTTTTCATCGATTTAAATTGGGCTAATTAGTTGATTAGGTCGGATTAACTAGCTATTCCAATTAATTCTGTTAGGTATAGTTGCATGACTCTAGTAATAAGAATTCTATGATCGAATGCATTGAATAGGTGAATTCCGTCACAACAACTAGGTCTTCTCATTGAATTTTAATATTTTATTTTATTTTATACATTTAAATTTGCTATCGACAAAACAAGTTTTAAAACCCCTTTTTGGTTACCCTTCAATTTAAATCACTTTAATTGAGAATTTCAAGAGCTTCTTGAGTTCGATTTGTGCTTCTATTGTTATATTAGTTTTGAGTGGTTACGCTTTAAATTATTTGGTTTGAATTTGGGCGATGAAATCCGCTCCGACCAAATTGGCGTCGTTGTCGGGAAGCCAAGTATTTTCTTTTTGAAGGGCTTTTTATTCTTTGTTCGTTCTTGAATTTTTCTTTCTTTGTATTATCCAATCCTTCCAAGATCGAAATTCTTTGTTGTATTTTGCAAAACTTGGTAGGGAGGAAAGGCGACAAAGAAGATAAACTTGAGAACGAAGAGCCTTAGAAGAATAGATTTATGTTGAAGGTACATTTGAAGAAGAGCATTCTTAAGAGGAATTTGAATAAGAAACGATGGCGCAGCTTGTCGAGCTCACCATGAATGAGCTTTCAGTTCCTGACCTTTCTACATCACTTATCCTGAGACCACATGTAATTTTAAATTAAAAAATGGTCTTATTCACTTATTACCTTCTTTTTTCTGGACTTACAGATGAGGATCCACACAAGCACCTGAAGGATTTTCATATCGTGTGCATTGGAATGTGCCCTCACGATGTAACTAAGGAGCAACTTAAGCTATGAGTCTTTTCGTTCTCTTTGAAGGATGACCCGAAGGACTGGTTGTACTATCTACTATTAGGTGCATCACCACCTAGACATAGATGAAAAAGAGGTTTATGGACAAATTTTTTCCAGCATCTAAAGTCGTGAGAATAAGGAATGAGATTTACAATGCCCTACAAAAGCATGAGGAGTCATTATATGAGTATTGGGAAAGGTTTAAACGCCTTTGCACTGGATTCCTCAATCATCAGATCCCATATCACCTCATGATTCATTACTTTTATTAAGGATCATTGCAGTAGGATAAAAGTAATATCGATGTAGCTGTAGGTGGAGTACTTGTGAACAAAATTCCCTTTCAAGTAATGGAGCTCATTTCCACCATGGCTAAAAATAACCAACAATTTGGTACCAAAAATCGTGTCTCTCAATCATCCACATCTTCATAAGTGGTAAGTGACCTTAGAGTTGAAATTGATGAACTTTCTACTTTTGCGAAACAATTTTGTTCTACAAAGACACAATCTCATGAGTCTGTTGCTTAAATAAATTATGATGGAAATTAGCAAGGCGGTCAGATGTACAATAACAATCATTGGGGTAACCAAGAATACCAGGGCCAAAGTAGTTCAAGTATGCCTTTGAAGGATATGGTGAAAAATCTAACAGAGTCTACCATGCAGATTTAGCAGAATTGAGAGAAGTTCCAGCATACTACTACTTCTCACATGAGTAGTATGGCTACTCAGATCTCTCTATTGGCCGAAGTGATCAGCAAGTTGTACACCCAATATGAGAAGCTTTCTTCGCAACCAGTGTCCAATGTGCGTAATGTCAGTACTATCTCTGTTTTGAACTATGCAGAGAGCCCCGAGATGCCTATTGATGATTCAGTGGAAGTTGTAAGTGAAATTTGTCTGACAATGTTAATGAGAAGATTGCTATCCCACCTAAAAAACGAGGTATACAATTTAATTCATCTTTAAATTTAAAAGCTAATATCCCGCATTTCCTTTTCCTAGCAGGTTGACTGTTGCTCAAGGAGGATCACACAAGGAGGAGGTGGAATCTGTCCAATTTTCTGGTGTCAAGAGCCTTGATGCAAAGTGTGAGAAAGTTTGGGTTCAGATTCTTAAGGAAAGTAAAGTGGAAGTTTCTAAGAGGAAGGAAAAGAAGCAAAAGAAAGAAGTCAGACAGGAGGTAATACTATCATGTAATCTTCCTATTAAGCAGGACGACCATGTGTGTTTTTATATGCCCCGTTCGATGGGCACTAGAGAATTTGAGCATGTTATGTTAGATCTAGGGTTTACATTTAATATTATGTCTGCTTTTGTGTATGTTGATTTTCAGTCTCATATCATACACCCTACTTATATTTTAGTGCAGTTAATGACTATTCCCTTATCAGGCCAGTTGGATTAGTCAAGATATGTTGGTTAAAATCAATTGCCTGACTTTTCCTTCTGATTTTTATGTGATTAATATGAGTGCAGATTCTGCTTCTTCTTCAGAATTATCTATGTTGTTAGGTCGACCCTTCTTAAAGACTGCTAGGGTTGATATTGATATTAATTTAGGATCTTTAACTTTTAGGCATAAAGAGAATATATATATATATATTGTATGATTGATTCTTCTTCCCCCACTAATCCTATGTGTTCTAGTACTAATATTTTGCAGAATAGTGGCCCACCTCCTAAATTGGGGGTGGGGGATGGAGACTAGGCAGTTTGTGATGGATATGGTTGATGAAGCCAAGTCGAGTTGAGCATACCGACCTTGAACAATTATACTACCTGGAGGCAGCCATTTTTTTTCTTGTTTTCTAAGTATAGGTTTTTGTTTGTTTTTATTTTTATTGAGCTTGATTCTTTCACTTTTTCTTGATTTTTAGGTTTTAGTTATCCTTGAGGAGATGGATAGAATTTTTCTTTTGATGAGCTAGATATCACCGCCATCCAGTGTGCTAAATTTCAGGGAAGTTGTATGTTTTTCTTTTCATTTTGTCCTTTGTTTTGTCTTTATTACATTGGGGACACTGTTAGATTTTAAGTTGGGGTGTGGTATGTTTGTGTTCTGGTTGGAGCCTTTGAGCATTTAAGCTCAGGCTATTTTGTTTTTATACTTTAATGCATGTTTGTTCATGTTTTATGGTTCGTTATGATGCACTCCCTTGTGATTTCAATTTGTATGACATGATGTTTACAATGAATAATCATGATTTTTAGCCATTTTTAAGAAAAATTTTACTTCTCATGCATCAAGTTCTTTGTCTATCTATATTAGGCCTTGCATGCTTAAAATCATATTACTTAATTTGTATTTTTTGTTGTCACTCTTATAGGCCTAACTAGAGAGTGTCTTGCATGATGGGTTGTATTGTAATACTGAGGGAGAAAAATAATTTATATGCCCGCTCTAAAAAAATACAACTAATATAGCTCCTTGCAGTCTTGTGTGAAAGTAATGCCCCTAAGTAAAATAAATGTAAGTTTAGGGCCCTAGAATTAATTAAATTTCAGGCGCCTTAGTTGAAATATTATTGTCTTGATTGTTTCGGTGCTTGATAGTTGGTGTATGAGCCAATGTAGGGTGAGAACAAATTGAGGAGCATTTAAAAGCATTTCGGGTATTAGGACTTAATTAGAAGGACTTTTAAACTCACCCTTGAATGAATAAGTCTAGAACTAATTTTAAATTTTGCTTCATTCATTGATTATGATTTGATTTCGTTGTTGATTGCAAATTAAATCCTAGGAGACTGTTAAGGCTTGAGTAATGAACTAGGTAATCTAAGTGAGTATATCATTTATGTGACTGTGTGTTTTATTCCACCTTGCTCGAAGACGATCAAGAATTAAGTTGGAGGGTGTTTGATAGCACCAACAATGCATTATCTAACTCCGCTTAATTCGGGATTTTTCTAGGATTTTATGTGTTTATTATGTTATTTTGTAGATGTGAGCGCTTAAGAGGTAGAATCAAGCATTAGAAGTATTTCGAGGTTAATTGAAGCAATTTGGAATTAATTTGAGCACCGAAACTTTAAAGATGCATAATGTCCAAGATGCCCTTATGTTGTAGCATGATTACCCTTTACCAAGCTTAGAGTTATGCTTAAGGTCGGATTCAACGTATTTCCTGTAGCATAACTACCCCCGTGTTATACTCGTGTGTTACGTTGTGGACCCAAGAGTTGGAAACAGGGCAGCGTAACTACGTTACCCATAACGTAATTACGTTACAAAGGTTCATGGAAATTTGCTAAACGTGTGTGCCCTTGCCCAATCCAATCCAACTTTACAACATTTGCGCTACAGTGAATCTTTACGCTACAATTAGAAAAGCCAGCATAGTTACACTGGTTATCAACATAGTTACGCTGCGTCTACAAGTATAAATGGTTGTTTTCGCTGCCTAGGTCAGATTATAAAGGGTCTGACGAATTCTTCTGCATCTAGTCGTCTTTTACTTTGATTTCTCTCCTCTTTTTTTCTATTTTGATCAGTGGATGTTTCAAACTTAACCCCTATGATCGACATGTCGATTATGGGCTAAGGTACTTAATCTAGCTTGGGTTTTTAGGATTTTTCCACCTATTTGATGTATTCGTGAGATTTCAAACTAGAATATTTATTTCTATTTTTTGTTTTTCTAATGTTTATGATTATATAATTGGACGTTTGGGAATTTTATGATTACCATTTTTTTATTGGCATTAGATATGTGGCATTAATCTTTTGTTAATCAATTAAAGCCAATAGGTTGGGGTAGCTTGTAAATCACTAGATAAGCATTGTTCTAATCAACCTAGGACTGAATCAACCAAATATTTAATTAAGATTGTTCCTAGTTAGATGTTCAACCGAATCAGGTCAATTTAGATTTACATGTTGTTCATGATTTAAATTGAGATAATTAGTTAATTAGGTTGGATTAGCTGGTTGTTCCAATTAATTCAGTTAGACACGATTAATTGCATGACTTAGTAATGAGAATTCTATGATCAAGTGCATTGAACAGATGAATTCTGCCACAACCTAAGCTTGGTCTTCTCAAATTGAATTTTAAAATTTTATTTTATTTTATACATTTAAACTTATTCTCAACAAAACAAATTTCAAAACTCCCTTTTGCTTACCCTTAGACTGAAATAATTTTAAATGAGAATTTTGAGGGCTCCCTAAGTTTGACCTGCTTCCACTATTGATAGGATGTAGAATCACCAAAGGAATCAATCAGAATCAGTAAGCACTCTAATTACACTTAATTTGAGTTCTAAAAGCATGTAAAACAGGTTTTTCAACAAGAGGGTTTCCAAGAACATCATACCTTTAAAGAATCCTCTAAATCCAAGCTGCTCGCCACGAATTCTCAGTTTCAACACCTCAGTAAAATACAAAGAGATATTTTCTACTATTCTCAGCCTTGGATTTGAGTGGTGGAACTCAAGATTAAAGTTAATTGTGTAGGAAAATGGAGTGAGTTTTTGTGGTAAGAAAAACACCACCGAAAAAAAAATAAAATTCCAGCAGCCCAATCTCTCTTTTATCAGCAAATTGAAGAGTTTTATTCTTCTTTTTCATGTAGGCACTCATGGAGACTATTGATGCGACTTCAAATTGATCAAAGGAAGTGGGTTAGGTAGTTGGATTAAGAGAATCCACCTCCTACTTCACAAATTGTGGAAAACTCCACTTAAGATGTTTTAATTTTTCAATTTCCATTTTCAAATTCTAATTTTAATTAATTCAAAATTACTAAAATTAAAAAAATTAAATTGAATTATTATTTAATTAATTCAAAATTAATTAAATTCAAAAATTAAAAATCCAATTTCTCAAATTGAATTAAAATTGAAAAATAATTTGGTTTTAATTAATTAAATAAATTCAATTAATTAATAATTTAATATCAAATATTAAATAATCAAACATCTATTTGATACATGAATTCTATTCATGTAATTAATATTTAGATTTATATTTAAAAATTATAATATCTCCAATTTCGTTTAATTTCGATAAATTTAACGTTTAATTATATTGAATATAATTATACAAACCCTAATTTGAATTTGAATAATTCAAATTCAAACCCTAATTTGCAATTTGAACCCTTCAAATTGAAACCCTAAATACAATTTGAACACTTCAAATTGAAATTATTTCAAATTCACTCAATTTACTAATCTAAGTTGTTCATGTTTTACGAGCTAGTAAAGGGATCTTATGGACCTACATATCATGAGCTCTAACGATTTGAGATTAATTGGCTAAAACTCTTTAGTTTGAATTAATAAATATTTATTAACTATCGAGTCACACCACTACAGCTCAATAGTTGCACTCTCCTCATTATAGATATATTTGTGTTCACTTGATTTAACCATAATCAGTAAGTCGATCATTCACAGGTTGTTCGTAGTAACGGTTGGGTCAAAATGTTGTTTTACCCCTAAAATTATATCTTGCTCCTTAAGTTCCAAATAATTGGTTTATGATCCAATCACTAAATCGGATCCCTTTCAAGCCAATAAGAGGGTGGGGACCCCTGTTCAAAACCTAGATTTAGCACTTAAGATAACAACCTTTCTTCTATCCCTAAATCAGATAGGCGTGAATTCTATCTTACACCCTATGTCCCCAGCTATCTATCCGATTTCACCCCTGAAATGAGAGGCTTATTGAGCCAGCGTTGTTGAGTCAATCCTCACCAATGTAAATATAAAAATAATCTCGAATAAACAAGAGTTCATAGTTAGCTCAGGATTAAGATCGAGTTACTTGGGTCATCATAAGTGAAATAGTCAGTCTTAAACAGTAAACAACATTATAAAATAAGAATGACTTATTTCTTGGTCCTATCTTATGAAAAACTCATTGCATAGGACGCTCCCACTTCTCATGTCACTACATGAACAAATTAGGTCGCATCCGATGGTGTTACCAAAATAAGGCACCCAACCTTATTCGTATATTATAGACCGTTTTGGCTATTTACTTGAACTTGATCCATCTTTATGTCTCTACATATAATTCAAGTATTCATATAATAGCCATGGATCTTAGTTTATTGGATTTAGTCTTTATAAGTGCAATTTACAAATACAATAACAACTTTATTAAATAAATGTTGAATAACATCTTTATTGATAATAGAAAATGTTTAACTTTACAAACTGCGAATTTTAGGACATACAACTCAACAACTATTACATTAGTTTTGAGTAGTTACAGTTTAAATTATTTGGTCCGAATTTGGGCAACAAAATCTGCTTCGACCAGTAGTGCTTTATCGCTATCTATCTGTATCACTATCTATCAACGATAGACAAAAATAATGTGTTATCAGTGTCTATTAGTGATAGACAAATGATATTGTACCATCATTGTCTATCACTATATTTGGGTTTTCTTTTTCTTTTGGATTTTGAGAGCTTTCATAATAATACAATATTAGTGTTTATCAATGACAGACACTAATATAATATTATCTATAGATCGATGTGTATCACTATCACTAATAGATATTGATAGTGTTTATCATTGTCTATCACTGATAGACAATAATGGTGGTTTATCACCTATCACTGCTTTTGTGATAATATACTATTATTACTTTCTTGCTTCAATCAATAAATTAGAATTCTTTGTTCAAATAAATGAAATTCAAATCTCCACCTCTAGGCTCGTACTTTATGTTGCTAAAAAAATCTTCCATTGGGACCGTGAGTTGAGACTATAAGAGATAATAATCATGCATCATTTTGGATTGATGTCGACTTCTAGTATCAAGTATCTTTATGTTTGATGTATAAATCCTCCATGTAGGTTATTTTTGTGGTTTATGCTTTAGTTTTGTTTTTGTGTAATTCTTTTATGGCTCTAGGAAGGGAAAGTAGTTTCGTTGTCTCTCTAGCAAGTTCGTTTTGTGCTTTAGTGGTGTGTGTAAATATTGGCACCATACTTAGATTACTTAGATATCTAACAAAGTCATCTTATGTGGGTTATTAAAGCATCATGAGTTAGTTTGTGGCTTATTAAGTTCTAATTTTGTCAAATCGAGCATAGTTCAATTGGTATATGAGTGTATTTGTAATCACGAGGTATGTGGTTCAAATTCTCTATCCATATTGTACTTTAAAAAAGTTTATAAGATTTTCATTTTTTCAATGAATAAACAATGACATATATTTAATGTCATACAAACTCCTTTAATGTCGGTTATTAACCGATATCAATGGTGGACTGACATCAAAGGCGACCTACATCTTACTTCTATAACTTCGACTTTTAACTTACATTATAACCCAGTTTCGTACGAGTAGAAAGCAAAAATATTTGAAAGAGAAAATAAGGTATACTTGATATATACAACACTATAACAACCTTACTTGAACAAGATTTGTTCTATAGGTTGTACAGTTATACTCTTAAGTCATAAGATATATACAACACTATGTGTTTTAATTTTCAAGAAATAAATCAGGATATATTTGATAAGTGTATCGAACAATACAATTTGTACAATATATCTTTTTGAATACCAAATAATATATGCATTGTATTTTTACATTTTTTCAAAGTATATGTAAACACATAAAACAATAAAAGTATATATAATGTATATTTACATTTTCTAGTTATTACAAGTATTTTTGACATATACTTGTGATCTCAATGAGATCTGATCACTTTTTAGATAGGAATATAGAAAAAAAAAATCAATGAAATCTTCTAAAATAAAGGAAATATTAATTTGAAACTTCATGCATCAAACAAATATCAACTAAAATTAATAAATAACAAAAATAAAATCCAAATTTAAAAATGATGTTAATAAGAAAAAAATTAAAAATTTCAAAAATTTGTACATGAGGAATAATGTAATTAATGATATTTAAAAAAAAAAAAACTCACATATAATTAATGCTAAATCTGGAAATGACTTTTCTTATTTAAGATTATAAGGAATAAAAATGTTTAAAAATGTTGCTAAAATCTAATTTTTAAATATTACTATTTGTGAAATATTAGTTATGTAATAGATTAATATTCTAAATCTTTCCAGAAAAAAATGAGAGAAAACAATGACATACAAAAAACCAAGCCCACAAGAAGCTCATCAAAGAAAAAGGATCCAACTAAGTAAAATGTTACCTAAAGTGTAGTTAAATATTTCTAACCTAATCCTCTCGAATGATCTCTTGTTTATTGAGTAATCTAGAATTTTCCCCATATATTAGTGTTAGCAACAAAACTTTGAAGATTGATCTTGGATTTATTGAGTAATTCTAAGGTTTGAGATTACCTAGAGATAATCTTCATTCTTCACTTTCCCGTGAGAAATTCACATTATTGGTCAGGAGATAGTTTATCTATATATTGAATATACCTAATCTAGCCTTCAAGCATAATCCCAAATTTAATGAGCATTCTAGAATCTAAAGATTAGCGGAAGATAATCTTCCACTTCCTAGAGAGTTCATATAATTAAGCAAGAGAAGGCTTTGCCATTTGTTAGTTATTCGTAACTTAACCTTAAAAAATTGTCTCAAATTCTTATCCAAAGTAATCCCAAACTGCACGAGCAAACAAAAGTAGCTCTAAAGGATATGATCCAAGTATTACACTACCTTTTGACAAAGAATGCAACAAAACAAACCTAATAAAAAAAAAAAAGACATCCTCGTTGAAAGCCTATGGAGAGTGTTCATTTTTCCATGGATAACTTGCCAATTTAACCATTTTTGGAACTCACCTTCAAAGAGCAGAAAGGAAACTTAAAATGTTTAACCTTGTTTGGAAGTTACAAACCTTTCAAAGAGCAAAAAGCGAAACAACACTAGGATTGGAGTCCAATAAGTAACAAATAATGAGCTTTAAGAGAAGTCCATAGTATGATGTCTCCAAAAACGAACATCTCTTCTTCCTTACCTAAGCTGATCACAAATTAGAGAGTCGTTACATCTCTTCGCCTCTATTGGACAAAGAGTGACAAAAATCTCACAAAGATAGGAGAGCACCCAGAATGAAACGATACATCAACCATAGAACTATTTTCTAGTACGAACAAATGGTACAATTGGGCAAACGTAAGGTAGAAAGTCTATCCCTACCCACTTATACTTCTAGTTTCCGTTCCATAAACACTCGCTTACTTTATCTACTACAAGATTCCAAAATTAGAGAGTCTTCAAAATGTCCAAAGGGGAGAGGCCATGGTAGGAAGTGAGAAAAGAGCGAGACTCCAACCAACTAAACGACTTAGGATTTGAAGATTAGCAATAAATAATCTTTCGCTCTCTTGGGAGTTTGTTTTACAAAAAGGTGAAAATAACTTCATTCAGTTACAAAATCTGTTACAGATCAAGCTACCTTTAAATACATTGTGTAACTAATTATAGAGAGAGAGCAAATTTTAATTGAGTTTTCAAAGTTATTTTGAAGCAATCTTGAACAAAAACTCCCATAAACTTCTCCGTGGACGTAGGCCTCCCTTGGTCGAACCACGTAAAACTATCGTGTTCTTCTTCTTCTTATCGTCTTCCTCTATCGTATACCTCTGACCCACCGATTGTGTAGCTTTTACCAAACAATCGTCTAGCTTTTAGCCAACGATCGTTTACTTTTGCAAGCCTCATCATGTAGACGACCATCGTTTAGACGACTTCGTCTAGACGATCTTCAGTAAAGCCTTCATCGTCTAGACGACTTGTCCTTTATCATCTAGACGATCTCCAACTTTACCTCTCATCGCCTAGATGACTGAAGACTCATCGCCCTCTGCGATTTTTGGCAGACTCCTGACGATTCTCTTTTTTTTTTTTTTTTCTCTCGTTCTTTCTCTGCAAAAAGAAAAGAAAAGTTAGTCTTTTGAAGTGCATAACCAACAGAAGTGTGAAGCTTTAATCTCGACCATCAAAGTGTAAGGTTGAGATCCTTCATCACACGGATTGTGCTTTCAGCACGTTGTTTTGTGTTTGTGTGAAGAAGTAAGGTGGTTTCTGGTATTCGTTTAAGGGCCATCGCATTGTCAAAGCCCAAAAGATTTAGTAAGTCAGTTCCTTCGGCCCGTTTTTCCGCAACTCAAGCCCAACAAGTGGTATCAGAGACTAAAAGAAAGCTTCAAGATTAGTCAAGGTTCAAAGAAGAAAAATCTTGGAGCCTTTCAGTTGAATTTCGAAACATAAATGACAGTTGCGAGGTATGACATTGAGAAATTTGATGGAAAAGGCGATTTTGGTTTGTGGAAAGCCAAAATTAAGGCTATCTTTGGACAACAGATTAGATGATCCAGCAAAGCTGGCAAGCACAACAATAGAAGAAGAAAAAGAAAACATGGAGCTAATTGCTCATGAAACACTAGTTTTAAACTTATCAGATAATGTCCTAAGGCAAGTGATTGATCAGGAGACAACTTATAAGATGTGGAGCAAATTGAATGAGCTATACGTGACAAGAAATCTGCCCAATAAACTTTTCCTAAGGGAAAGGTTCTTTACATTAAAAATGAGTGTATCAAAGTCTTTAATAGAGAATCTAGATGATTTCAAAAGAATTATACTGAGTTCAAGACTCAAGGAGAAGAAATTGGGGTAGATAATGAAGCATTTATGCTTCTTAACTCACTGCCTAAATCCTATAGAGAAGTGAAGACAACCCTAAAATATGGGAGAGATTTCATTACTACTGATATCATAATTTCTGCTCTTAAGATTAGAGAAATGGAGCTCATTATAAGCAAAGAAGACAAGCCTAGTGCAGAGGGCTTGTTTGTAAAGGGGAAATCAAAATAGTAAAACAAGGAAAAAGGCAGACAGAGCTCAAATGAAGAAGGGAAAAAAAAGTCCAAACAACCTCCTAACCTGAATAACCTAAGGGTGTTATTGGGCTTGAGTACTATGTCTAACTTTTTTAAATGTCCAAGAATGGAAGATCATGGTTGAAAAAATGTCTAACTTTCAGATTAAGTGATTTAGAACTGATAATGGGCTTGAGTACTATGCAGAGGAGTTCAATGTTTATTGCAGACAACATGGTATAACTAGACACAAGACAGTTAGGTATACACCTCAGCAAAATGGGGTAGCAGAGAGGTTGAACAGAACAATAATGGAGAGAGTAAGAAGCCTATTATCTGATGCTATACTTCCTGAGAAATTTTGGGCAGAGGCAACCTCATATACTGTCTATACACTGAATAGATGCCCTCATGCATCTCTTAACCTTCTAACCCCTGAAGAAAGATGGACCAAACAACCTCCTAACCTGAATAACCTAAGGGTGTTTGGCTGCACTGGCTTTGTTCATCAGAGTAAAGGGAAATTAGCTTCTAGAGCTGTGAAGTGTATGTTTTTGGGCTTCACAGAAGATGTTAAGGGGTTTAGAATGTGGCACCCTACTGAAAAAAGATGCGTACATAGAATAATTTTTTATTTGATTGATAATCATATAAAGCGGAAGATATTTTTGCCATTTGCATCAAGCTCAAACTTCCTTCTTTAGGAAATGAGATATTCAAATGATTTCTTTTTTATTGAATGACTATTCATCTATTGTATTTTCATGTAAATAGGGGTAAGAAAGCTCTATGGAAAAAAGATGGTTAAATTCGATGTTAGTAAAATTTTGAATACTTAAATGTTTTACCATTAGTAAACTGTATTTTTTGTCATAACCAGAATTTTCCAACAAAATGGATCCATTTAAAAAATGATCATGAGAAAATGCGTAAAACTAGTAGAGATGTGGTTTTCAGAGAAGATGAGATGTATATGCAGAAATCTAACCCTGATGTTTTAGTACCTCAAAAGAAGAATGATACAATTGGGAGTTGACACCTTTGCCTAAAGGATGCAAACCAATTGCATACAAATAGGTGTACAAGATGAAAGAAGGTTTCCCTAATGATCAAGGACCTAGATTTAAAGCTAGGCTGGTTGCTAAAGGCTTTACACAGAGGCTAGGTGTTGATTTTAAAGAGATTTTTGCTCCAGTGGTAAAACAGACTTCTATCAGATTATTGTTGTCTATTGTGGCTCAAAATAACCTAGAGCTGGAGTAATTAGATGTCAAAACAGCTTTTCTACATGACTTTCTAGATGAAGTTATCTACATGAGCCAATCGAATAGGTATGAGGTCAAAGGGAAGGAAGATTATGTATGCCTACTAAAGAATCTATCTATGGCCTTAAACAGTCCCTTAGATGCTAGAACAGAAGGTTTAGTGACTTTGTTCAGAAGAATGGTTTCTATAAAAGCTCTTATGACAACTGTGTTTACATAAATACAGTGTCCTATACTCATCCTATCTACTTGTTACTATATATAGATGACATACTTCTAGCAGGGGCAACTATGAAAGGGCTGAATAAAGTAAAAGATCTATTGAAATCAGAGTTTGAAATGAAAGACATGGGAAATGCAACAAGAATACTAGGCATTGACATTATTAGAAATAGAAAAACAAGTATTCTAAGCATTGATCAATCATAATACTGCAGTAAATTGCTAAAGAAGTATCAGAAGACAGAGGCTAAAGTAGTAACTACTCCTATTACTAACCATTTCAAACTCTCAGCAGAGAATTCACCTAAAGAATCAGATATTGAGCATTAGCAAATCATGTTAATAGTTCCTTATTCCCAAGTTGTGGGAAGTTTGATGTATCTAATGGCGTCTACAAGACCTGAAATTGCCTATGCTACTAGCCTGGTGAGTAGATACATGACTAACCTGGGTAAGAGGCACTGTGAGGCTACAAAGTGGATTATGAGGTATCTAAAAGGTACACTAATGCTAAACTAATGTACCAACAGCTACCAGACAGTGAACCATAGCTGATTGGTTATGTAGACTTAGATTATGTCGGAGATCTAGACAAAAGGAAGTCATTATCAGGGTATATCTTCCTATTTGGAAGGTGTGTCCGAAGCTGGAATGCTACCTTACAATCAGTAGTAGCCTTTTTTACTACTGAAGTAGAGTTCATAGCACTATCAGAAGCAGTGAAGGAAGGTCTATGGCTAAAAGGTCTCCTAAGTGACTTTGGAATTAAATAAAACACAGTGAAGATCTTTTGTGATAATCAGAGTACAATTCATTTATCAAAGCACCCTCAGTACCATAACAAAACAAAACATATAGATGTCAAATATCATTTCATACGATAGCACATAAAAGCTAAACAGATTGAAGTCTGAAAGTTCATACCTTAGAGAATGCCTCCGACATGTTGACAAAAAAAGTCACTCAGCTCAAACTCCAGAAGTGCCTTGATATAATAGGGTTTGAGCTGAGAGACAAAGGTTAAAGGAAAGAGACAATCAGATCAGAGAAACTGAAGAAAGCATGAAGTTCATTTCAAGGTGGAGATTGTTATACAGAAAGGTGAAAATAACTTCATTCAGTTACAAAATCTGTTATAAATCAAGCTACCTTTAAATACATTGTGTAACTAATTGTAAAAAGAGAGAGAGAGAGAGCAAATTGTAATTGAGTGTTCAAACTTATCTTGAAGCAATCTTGAATAAAAATTCCCGTCAACTTCTTCGTGGACGTAGGCCTCCCTTGGCCGAACCACGTAAAACTATCGTGTTCTTCTTTTTCTTATCGTCTTCTCTATCGTATACCTCTGACCCACTGTTCATGTAGCTTTTAGCAAACAATCGTCTAGCTTTTAGCCAATGATCGTTTACTTCTGCAAGCCTCATTGTGTAGACGACCATTGTTTAGATGACTTCATCTAGACGAACTTCAGTAAAGCCTTCATCGTTTAGACGACTTGTCCCTTATCATCTAGACGACCTCCAACTTTACTCTCATTGCTAGACGACCGAAGACTCATCCCCCTCTGCGATTTCCGGCAGCCTCTCGATGATTCTCTCTTTTCTTTTCTCTCATTCTTTCTCTACAAAAAAGAAAAGAAAAGTTAGTCTTTCGAAGTGCATAACCAACAGAAGTGTGAAGCTCTAATCTCAGTCATCAAAGTGTAAGGTCGAGATCCTTCATTATACAAATTATGCTTTTAGCACGTTGTTTTATGTTTTTGTGAAGAAATAAGGTGGTTTTTGGTATTCGTTTAAGGGTCATCGCATTGTCAAAGCCCAAAAGATTTAGTAAGTCAGTTCCTTCAGCCGTTTTTCCACAACTCAAGTGCAACAGAGTTGATATCATTTTGGTAATGAATGGCATTTCCATTGGTTAAATAATAGTAACATAACTATCATGTTTGATTTCCAAACTTAGAAATATATAGTATGAGGTAATTTTCAATTACCTAGAGAGATTTCATATATTGGTAAGAGATGATTTTGTCATATATTAAATATTCCTAACCTAGCCTTTTTTTTTTTTTTTTAATTTTTTAATGAAATAACACTACTTTCATTAAGGAAAAATGAAAGAATATATGGACATAAAAAAAATCAAGCCCACAAAAATAGAGGGGAGTCCCTTTACAAGAAAAGACTCCAACTATACAAAATCATATATATAGAATGATTACAAAAGGCCTTAAAAATCGAAGCCCACTGGGAAACATGAAAGCGAACAAGAGACGATAACTCCCTAGGATCTCTTTCAACACCCCTAAATACCCTAAATACTAGCAAGCCAAAGAAACTAACCTTTCTCCCCAAATGGTGAATTGAGTAGGAACTCACCAATCATAACACTGACATCTTTATGACGAACACATATGAAGCCAAATGTTTGGCTGAAAGTATCTCACACAACGCTCGCTATCCCACAACGCCAAAGAATATGATCAAGGTCTTCCTTCGCTTCCGACAAAGAATACAAAAAAAGTCTCAACCAATGATGATAGCTTCCAAACAAGCCTGTTAAACATGCTGATACAACTGTGAAGAACCTACCAAATAAAGAATCTCACCTTTCTAGGAACCTTAATCCTCTAGAGTACCGAGAAGACCGACACACCTAAGGGAGAATGATCAACTAGACATTGAAAGAAAGAATTACATGAGAACTCGTCCAAAAGATTGAGGTTCCACACCCTGGCATCCCTTCTCCCAACTCTAAAGAAGTGACTCTCATCTAATGAAAGAAGAGTAGCCACATCCATCGTTTCCTTATCAGAAAGAGCACGATGAAATCCGAACAAAAAAGAACAAAAGCTCTCAGACCACATAAGAAAACCAGCTATAAAATAATTTTTAAGATAAGAGCTCCTAACCTAGCCTTCTGAAATGATCTCAAGTTTAATGAGTTATCTAGGGTTTGAAGTTTGGCAGAAGATAATCTTCGATCCTTACTAAGTTAAATCCTAATGTTCCTAAAGAAATTTTGATTCTAAAGTTTGAAGATTAATCGTTGATAATCTTCATTCTTCAATTTCCTATGAGAAGTTCACATCATTTGTCAAGAGATAATTTATCTATATGTGAAATATACTTAATCTAACATTCAAGTTGTTGGGGTTGATGCCCTAAAGTCTCGTGTCCTGTAGTTTGTAAACCATGTATACGAACACTTGTGTTGTTAATATATGATATTTACTTCACATCTTGTTGTTTTGCTTGATTATTTGTTTTTTTTTTTTTTTTGCTTTACCAAAATCCAATAAACATAAAATCCCTGATTATCTATATGTGACTCAAGCATGTATGTGATGACATAGAGGTGGATCATGTCTTGAGAGATAACCAAAATGGTCTGTATATATGGATAAAGTAGGGAAACCTTAACCTGGTAACGCTATGGACGCGACCTGCTTTGTGGAATGGTCACAAGTGTTGTGATTTGTCACAGATGGTCTGGTCCTGATCATTCATGTTGGGGATATGCGAACGGGGGCGTCCTATACAAAGAGTTTGTATAAGACCTGACCATGAAGTGTTAATGTCTCGTTATATAACACCGTTCATGATAGAGACTTCACTTCACTAAGATGATCATTAGTAACATGACCTTAATCAAGAATGAGTTGGGAACTCTTGCCATTGAGGGCGGTCCTTTGATTTATATAGGTGCGAGTGGCCAGATCGTCGATTCAAACCTACCATTTTGGGGATTTGTCTGATTTGGAAGCTGGGAACTCAGCTAGACAAGATGAAATTCATTCATTCCCTGAGGCAGAGGTAAGTAGATAGATGACTCCCTTAAGGGTTGATTCCGGGGCTTGAACGATGTGGCGCCACACACATTTTCTTGGCTCGAGAGATGTTCATACATAGTTGGACTATATTGTATTGTTCATTAGAGGAATCAATGGTACTTAAGGAGTGAGATGTAACTACAGGGGCAAAACGGTAAATTGGCCTAGCTATACTTACGAGCATCTGTGAAGGGTCATCGTACTCATGATTGGTTATATCCGATAGACACAGAAATATATCTGTGGTAGGAAGAGTTCAGTTGTTGGTCTTTAGGGGAATCGTTGATAGTTAACAGATGGTGGATCTTATGGCTAAGGAGTTTAGTCAGCTATTCACGTACCGTTGGAGCTTCGAGTCACAGGTCCATTAGGTCACTTGGATAGCTTGGATAAAGTCGAGAACCAATGTTTAGGTTAATTTTAAATGTTCAAATTGACAAGAGGAAGTTCAATTATATATGATATAATTGGACTGGTTAATTATATATATGATATAATTGGCTAAATATATGAGATACATTATTTTGGAAGAAATTAGATATAAATATGATTTATATCAAGTAGAGAAGAAAATACTATAGTAGATATATGATATCAAACTATAGGATATAAATATAATATGATTATATTTATTAATTAAATAAATTGATTAATTATTTGATAATTAACGAATTTATCCACGTTCGAACGTGGAAAGTAGGGTCGCGATGGTTATGCTAACCGGCGGATTAAAATAATGAAAATCATTTTCATTCTAATTCATTCATGCATTCGTATTATCGCGCCCCCAAAAGAATCCGTGAAAACAACCGCGAGAGCCTATACGATAAAAGCTCGTTCATCTAAACGATCGTCTGCGTCACACTTTCTCTAAACGATCGAATACATTTTTCCTAAACAATCGTTCAGTTTTTCCTATACGATAAGCATTTCCACTATACGATAGCAGAGTTAATCTCCTACTTACTTATCGTCTACACGATGCCTTCTCGTCCTTCTTCTACCAAACTCACCAAAGCCCACTCTTTGAGTTTTTGACATTAAGGAAACCTGAGTTTCTCTTGTGATGGTGTCGTCCCTGCTGGTAGATATACTATACATTTCCACTATACTTTTTGATCGTGCTGTTGTAGTCGATATACTCACCGGGTGCTGGTAGATCGGTGGGAGGTTTTCCGCTGCTTAAGGTTCAGACATACGAAGAGAGTCTTCATCTGGCATGAACCTTTTTCCTTGTTAATTATTGTATTCTGAGTATGCCGATAATGAGTTTTAGATGTATAACTATATGTGTTGAATGTATGTCATTTGTGTTTCAGTCACAATGAAATCGAAGCAATCCCCGCTTATGCTCAGTATGAGATCCTTCACTTGGTATCAGAGCCAGGTTTCTAATACTCCGATTTCATCTGTTGCAACGAAATAACGTTTACATTCATGGTGGGTGCATTACGCTGTTTTAAATGTTAATTATGTTGTGGATGTGCCGGATTAATTGCTGTTTTTAGGATGAATTGCCTCGGTTTGTTTAATTCCTTTTACATTTGCGGTTGTTTGTAAAGGCCCCTACATTTTTGGGTAGAAATAATCATAATTGAGTTTGTATTCAAAGTGTTTGAAGTCTTGAGTCGTTCATCGAAGTTTTGGGTAAAGGTTGCGGCTCTTTGAGGAAGGAGATGATCTAGGGTTGATCGCATCGTACAGAAGACGCTCTATGTGATCGTTGTCCATCGCATCGTGAAGATGAAGGACTATGTGATCGCAGTTGAATACATTGGTTGAATGATGGGGTATGCGATCAAAATTTGGTCGTATCGGGTTGACGATCGGGCACACGATCGCTAAGTATCGTTTAACGCACGCGAGAGCTATACGATCATTTAGGTCAGCAAGTTTCATCGCTTAGTAACTGACTAAACGATCGCTTAGCATCGCAAGGTAAATCATTTACCAAGTTGCACGCATCGTGTAGATGATGACACGCTCGCGTATCGTTTAAAGCGCGCTAGACGATCGTTTAGGTCAGCAAGCTTCATCGCTTAGTAACTGACTAAATGATCGCTTAGTAACTCAAAGTAAATTGTTTACCTGTCGTCGCGCTACACGATCGTTTGGACGATCAGGCTTCGCAGCCTCGTCATCGTCTTCGTGATTGTTTGCTAATGTTCCTATCGTCTAGTGCGCACTGAACGATTGTCTACCTGCTGGAGTTTGCTACATGATGAAGACCTCCTGGCAGTTCAAGACCCGGATCGCCTGTGAACCGGTTTGCTCGATGAAAAATGTAATAGATAGGGTTTTCATCCTGGTTTTTTGGTTTAAAGGCTCATCCTGGTCCATTAATCTCTTTGTTTAATATATGCGATGCATGTTTTATATGTCATATGGTATGCACATATAGTAAATCCCACCTTAGATTATGCAATAATCATGCACCATCTCTTTATTGTAATTGTTATAATTTAGAGAAGCATGATTTTTAATTATGTAAGTGCATGCTCATGCATCATATAATATAAGAGTTATATTTATGTATGCATAAAAAGCATTAACATGCATCATCTTTATATTATAATTTTTATAGTATGAGGGTGAATGATAGCATGTTTGCTTGGTTATTACGCGTTATATAAAACTTATATAGTAATGATTGGATATTACATGAAGCATGACACATAGGTTACTTTATAAATATTATAAACGCCTCATTATGCGCAATATTTTTTAGTTGTTTCTTTTTAAGAGTTAAAGAGAAATTAGAACTAAAAGAAATAAGAAAGACATGCATGCTCACTTAAGTTTAATTCATGGTTTTAAAATGTTTAAAACTTGGATCACATAGACCTAAGATCACGGTTCTAATGTGATTAGCATCCCTAAGGCTTTAATCTTTTAATCAGTTCAATAGGATTAAATTGGCTTATAAAAGGTTAAAGTGTAGCAAATATATCTATAAGGGACCTTTTGTCTAAGACAGGTTCTGTCTAGGCTGGGGTATTTAAGTTGACAGAAACGTAACACCCTTATCTGGGAACTTACTTGGAAAGGTGAATTAGATAGATTTGATGCATGCATGCAAGTTAAGGACAATCCATTAAAGTGTTTAAATGTCGCTACTTGAACTTGTTTATATTTCATAAACAAACGTTGTTTATGAGTAGGATTTAGAAAGACCACTTAGACTAAAATCAGTGGCCGGATTGTCTAGGTTAATGATCCCTAGGTAGAACATTCAGTGGGAGGTACTTGGGACATAAGATGCTTCACTTAAACCTTTTACTTTTCTCCTAAAGTCCATACCGTGAGATTTATCCTTGGCCTTGCGACACCTTTGGCGTGTCCCCCTAACGGATGGTGTTAGGGTAGGTCAATATCAAGGTGGATGGAGAGAATATTCATAGTAAGTGGGAATGGGAAATGCGATAGCATATCCCTTAGTCTCCTTTGTTGGGTTGAATAAAGTTACTGTGCATCGCCTCGAGGAACCCTGGGAGTGTCCCCCTAAAGGATGGCAGTTTTGCGCATTTCTTTATTTGATTTCCTGTAAGAGGATAAGTTAACTTAGTCTCTTGTCCTAATCTGTCTTTTCTCTATGGTAAGCACATTAGGATGGGACTCTAGCACAAAAAATGAGGGGTTACACTTACACGGAATAGTTAAGGGTTAACGATTCTGGATCGAAAAATTGTGGTTGTTAGGTTCAGTTCCAAGAGTTAGTTTTACCTAATGGTTGAGAATGTCTCATCCTAATGAAGGGGAAACTGATTACCCCACTGGTGGCGTTTGTCTTGACTCATTGGGGCATCATTACAAAATAGAAGTCTATAACTTAGGGTACTTGAAACTGTTTTGCAAAACAAATTGGTTTAAAAGTGGTTTGGCAAAATCTAATCAAGATTTGTTCGTATTTTCAGTGACATTTTCAAATGGCTACAACCTCCTTATCGTTGTTAAGCGCCGAAAAATTAACTGGCGACAATTTTTCAACATGGAAACACATGATCATGACTATCCTAATCATAGAGGATCTCATGTTTGTTCTCACGGAGGCTTGTCCCCCTATTCCAACTCCAAATGTCACTCGAAATGTTCGGAAGCCATACAAGCGATAGACAAGGGTGAATGAGAAGGCCCAAGCCTATATCTTGGCAATTCTTTCTGATGTCTTGGCCAAGAAGCATGAGCCTATGGTCTCAGCCCGTGAGATCATGGAGTCTCTGCGGGGGATGTTTGGACAACCGTCTAAATAGCTTATGCATGAGGCTTTTAAATATATATTCAACTCCAAAATGCAAGAAAGCACCTATGTTCATGAATATGTGCTAAACATGATGGTCCACTTCAATGTGGTGGAATTGAATGGGTCTACTATCGATGAGGGCAGCCAGGTTAGCATAATTCTGCATTCTTTGCCGGAGAGCTTCCTGCACTTTGTTAGCAATGTGATTCTTAACAAAATGAAGTATAACTTTACAACTCTCCACAACGAGTTGCAGACATACCAATCCTTACTGAAAGGTAAGGAGAGGCAGTAGGGAGAGGCAAATGTTGCTTCATCCTCAAGGATGTTCCATAGAGGTTCGACCTCAGGAACGAAGTCTGCACCTTTTACTCTTAACTCTGCAATGGGGAAGAAGAAAAAGTGTGGTAATGAAAAGGGAAGACACCTACTAACCCATCGCCTTTCACCCCGAGGAGGCGTCCACCATTTGCTAAGGGAAAGTGTTTCCATTACAACCAAGATGGACATTGGAAGAGAAACTGTCCTCGATATCTGAAGGAGAAGAAAGCAGCCAAGGCGGATAAAGGTAAATGTGATTTACTTGTGCTCGAAACTTGTTTAGTGGAGAATGATGATTCTGCCTGGATAATTGATTCAGGCGTCACTAACCATGTTTGTTCTTCTTTTCAGGGGATTAGATCTTGGCGACAGCTAGAGACTGGTGAGATGACGATGCGAGTAGGCACCGAGCACGTCGTCTCAGCTGTGGCAGTGGAAGGACTCCAGTTAGCTTTACAAAATAGGTTTCTAATTTTAAATGATGTATATATTGTTCTTGAACTAAAAAGGAATCTTATTTCTGTAAAGTGTTTATTGTAATGTAAATACACTGTTTTTTTCCAATTTGAGTAAAACGTTTATTCATAAAGATGGTGTCTTTATTTGCACAGCAAATCTGGAAATCAAATTTATATGTGCTAAGGCCATTAGCCATTAATTCTCTCCATAATACTGAAATGTTCAGAACTATCGTAACTCAATCAAAACGTAAACGAATTTCTCCAAAAGAAAATGCCTAACTTTTGTATCTATGTTTAGGGCACATAAATCTCAATAGGATTGAGAGATTGGTGAAGAATAGACTTTTAAGCGAGCTAGAAGAAAAATCTTTACCTGTGTGCGAATCTTGCCTTGAGGGTAAGATGACTAAATGACCTTTTACTGGAAAAGGTTCTAGAGCCAAGGAGGCTCTTGAGTTAGTACATTCTGACTTTGTGGTCCTATGAATGTGCGAGCCCGAGATGGCTATGAGCATTTTATCAGTTTTACTGATGACTACTCTAGGTACGGGTATGTTTATCTTTTGCAATGGAAATCTGAATCCTTTGAAAAGTTCAAAGAGTTCAAGGCTGAAGTTGAAAATGCATTAGATAGACGAATTAAAATACTTCGATCAGATCGAGGTGGAGAGTTTTTGGACTTCGCATTCTAGGACTATTTGATAGAACATCGAATTGTTTCCCAACTCTCAGTGCCAGGTACACCTCAGCAGAATGTTGTAGCGGAGAGGAGAAATTGGACCTTGTAGACATGGTTCGTTCGATGATGAGTCACGCTTTCTTACCGGACTCGTTCTAGGTTTCGCAGTGGAGACTGCGGTGTACATACTCAACTGTGTTCCCTCCAAGAGTGTTTCCAGAACACCTCTAGAGTTGTGGAACGGGCATAAAGCTAGTACGTCATTTCCGCATTTCGGGTTGCCCTACACATGTGCTTGAGGCTAATCTCAAGAAGTTGGATCCACGGTCGAGGTTATGCCTCTTTGTAGGCTACCTCAAAGGTACACGGGGGGGTTATTTTTATGATCCGATGGAAAATAGGGTGTGTGTTTCAACAAACACTACTTTTCTAGAGGAGGATCATATAAGGGAGCACAATCCATGAAGCAAATTCGTGTTGCATGAGTTTTCCAATGAAACTACTGAAACTTCAACAAAAGTTGTTGAAGATCCTACTGCATCAACAAGAGTTGTTGATGGGAGTTCATCCAGTAGGTCGGTTCCACCTCAAGAGTTGAGGGAACTTCGACATAGTGGGAGGGTTGTGAACCCACCCATTCGCTATTTGTGTTTCACAGAAATCGTTTCTATAGTAGTAGATGACGACGTTGAGGATCCATTGTCCTATAAGAAGGCAATGGAGGATGTTAACTTGGATGAATGGGTCAAGGCCATGGATCTCGAGATGGATTCGATGTACTTCAACTCAGTATGGGATCTAAAGATCCGCCTGATGGGGTTCGCCCTATAGGTTGTAAATGGATTTACAAGCGCAAATGGGGTGCTAATGGGAAGGTACAGACCTTTAAGGCTCGACTTGTGGCAAAAGGGTTATACCCAACGTAGAGGAGAGACTGCGAGAGGCTGAGGGTAGGAGAGCTATCTCTGTGCCTTGCTTCACCAATTGGTATCTTACACATGTCGATCTCAAATCCTGCGACCTATCTCCATTGCACGCTTACTCTATATTACTGAGCTAGTCTGGCACATAGACCGTCACAGACGGGCCTTTCTTACAATGGCAACTCTTGAAAGAACGACATTTACTATGGTAAGGCAGCACGAGGCACGCTTCAATACGCTCCAGAAGAATCCACAGAAGCTCTATAAGAAGGTGTTTGGCATACTGATTCGTGGATCATTTCTGATGGACGACCTGCACTCGTCTATAAGCTGTGGATCGATTGTATATCGAGCATGTAGACATCTAGCCGGTTTGATGCTGGTGGGTTATGCTAGCCGAACTATTAACTGTGTACCTGGCCATCCGATTGAGACCAATATACGCGTTTGACTTAAAACTTACTGTTTAACAATAGGAGTATCAATGGTGGTCGATCATTACGTCTTCTTACCGTTCTTATTTAAATATGGGACTACACACACATTGGGACAATCGAGAGTGATCTTGCCAGAACTGCAGTTATCAACGACACCATGGCAGGCCTTTAGTCACTCTGCTGGCAGACCAACTTCCCAACTGCAACGATTTGGGAGACGGCTCAGTTTTTTCAAGGATATAGCAGATCTTTCAGGATGTAACGAACAAATGCTAGCACTGTCTCAGGCACTCGGACCATATGAAAGACTTGTGCTCAGGTTTTCGATGCAAGACTTATGAGGCACACCTGCCGTTCACGGCATGAGTCACTTGTCTAACGGAAATGTGTATACACGACGCTTCAACGCGGTTGAGGAGATACAGATGGGTCCCAATGATGCGTCTGCCATTGGTAGTATTAACTGTACGCGACTGCTCTTATACTGTGGCGTAGACGAGCTGCTTGTTCTACGTTCGTGAGCACTAGTGCAGCGTATAATGTACGAAGTCTAACCAAGCCAGGGTCACTGGACCGCAGTGAAGAACATCCTCAAGTATCTTCGGAAACGAGGGACTACATGCCTCGTGTATGGTTCGAGGGACTTGATCTTTACAGATACACGAGATTCTGACTTTCAGACTGATAAGGACTCTCACAAGTCCACATCAGGGTCGGTCTTTACTCTTAATGGAGGAGCTGTAGTGTGGCGAAGCACTAAGCAAGAGTGCATCGCCGACTCCACTATGGAGGCAGAATACGTAGCGGCTTGCGAAGCTGCTAAGGAGGTCGTCTAGCTCAAGAAGTTCTTAACAGACCTGAAAGTTGCTCAGATATGTCTAGGCCCATTACCATCTATTGTGATAATAGTGGGGCAGTGGCGAACTCCAAGGAACCAAGGAGTCACCGGCGCGAAAAATATATAGAGCGAAAGTATCATCAGATCGCTTCGAAGCATATGTTGTCTGACCCGTTTTGCAAACGGGCTCTCATGGCTACAGTGTTTGAGGGTCACCTACGGAGCATGAGTCTACAGAATTGCCCACGACTAAACTAGGGTAAGTGGGAGATTTTATTGTACTGGGCTTTTATGCCCTAGTTTATTGTTTTGTACTAAGTTTTTGTACACCCCCACTTTGCTTTAGGACAAGTGGGAGATTATTGGGTTGATGCCCTAAAGTCTCGTGTTCTTTAGTTTGTAAATAGTATATACGAACACTTGTGTTGTTAATATATGATATATGATATTTACTTTACATCTTGTTGTTTTGCTTGGCTATTTGTTTTATTTGCTTTACCATAAATCAATAAATATAAAATCTCTGGTTATCTGTATGTGACTCAAGCATTTATGTAGTGACATACAAGTGGATCATGTCTTGAGAGATAACAAAAATGGTCTGTAGTATATGGATAAAAGAGGGAAACCTTATCCTGGTAACACTACGGATGCGACCCGCTTTGTGGAATGGTCACAAGTGTTGTGACTTGTTACAAATGGTCTGGTCCTGATCATTCGTGTTGGAGACATGCAAGCGGGGGCGTCCTATACAAAGAGTTTGTATAAAACTTGACCACGAAGTGTTAATGTCTCGTCATATAACACCGTTCATGACAGAGACTTCACTTCACTAGGATGATCATTGGTAATATGACCTCAATCCTGAGTGAGTTGGGAACTCCTGTCATTGAGGGCGGTCCTTTGATTTGTATGGGTACAGTGGCCAGGTCGCTGATTCAAACCTACCATTTTGGGGATTCGTCTGATTTGAGAGCTGGGAACTCAGCTAGACAAAATGGAATTCACTTCTTTCCTGAGGCAGGGGTAAGTAGATAGATGGCTCCCTTAACGGCTGATTCCAGGGCTTGAACGATGTGGCGCCACACATCTTTTCTTGACCCGAGAGGTGTTCATACATAGTTGGACTATGTTATATTGTTCATTAGAGCAATCAGTGGTACTTAAGAAGTGAGATGTAACTACAGGGGCAAAACGGTAAATTGGCCCAACTGTACTTACGATCATCTGTGAAGGGTTATCGTACTCATGATTGGTTATATCCGATAGATTGAGAAATATATTTGTGGCAAGAAGAGTTCAGTTGTTGGTCTTTAGTGGAATCACTAACAGTTAGCTATTCACGTACCGTTGGAGCTTCGAGCCACAGGTCCATTAGGTCACCTGGGTAACTTGGTTAAAGTCGAGAACCAATGTTTGGGTTAATTTTAAATGTTCAAAATGACAAGAGGAAGTTCAATTATATATGATATAATTGGACTGGTTAATTATATATGATATAATTGACTAAATGTATGAGATACTTTATTTTGGAGGAAATTAGATATAAATATGATTTATATCAAGGAGAGGAGGTAATACCTGTCTCTTATACACATCTAGATGTGTATAAGAGACAGGCGATCGTGGACAAATGAGATAATGACAAATTTTTGCGCCGCACGTGCCTGCGGTTTCTTTACAGAATGCGGCGCATGACGCTCAATCTCCTCCCCTGTGCGCGTGGTGCTCATATCATCTGACTATTTTTTATTTTCATTTTTATTCTCTTATTTTCCTTTAATTTTCTGATCCAATTTTCTCCAAATTATTACCAAATTTCAGCTTTTTCAAATTTGATTTTCTTTATTTTCATCATTCAAATCCTTTTATTCTCTAAATCTCATTAATTTCATTCTTTCAAAATTCCTTTTCAAATAATTTCCTTTTCTATTTTCATTCAATCTCCACCCTTCATTTGCAATCATATCCAATGACCAAAATTTATCCTCCTCGCCTATAAATTTGACTTGATTTTACTCTTCATTGACACACCAAAAGCTATCAAGTCTTAAGCTCTCAATTCTCTATACTCTCAAATTCTTGTCCTCCTTGCTTCTAAATTGGCCTAGAGTTATTTTTGAGTGCTCAACTTGTGTATTTAGCCTTCAAATGGTAATATTGTGATGTTTTCTTTTAATTTTTGGGAATTGTATTAAGATGTGGGTACACCTTGGGTTGTGAGAAAAAGAAATTTGTTTGATCTTAAAAGGATCTTGGGTTTCTCTTTAACCTAGGAAAAAGAGGGTCGTGTGTCGGTTTGGTCCTCACAAGAGGATCACTTAGTAAAATACCGAGTCTTGGAGAGTGGAGTAGGCAATTTGCCGAATCACTATAATTCTCGGTGTTTTCTCTTCCTCTCTCTTTTATTTCTTGTTTTCAAACTTTTTGCTTCTTGTCTTAGTTATTTTTTTTAATCTTTCCAAATTGCATGATTTAATTTTTAGTGTGTTATTTAAATTTATCCTTGATTAAATTGTCTTTAAATTTGAAGTTATCATAGCTTGCATGATTTAAGTTTTGTCTTGCATAAATTTTCTTTAATCAAATTAGTGGGTTAACTTTATTGAGCATTCTTTGAAGATAAAATTATTAAATAAAAAAAAAAAATTGGTAGTCAACCCTATTCACCCCCTAGTGTTGCCTTTAGATCCTACATCGCATACATTTTTCCTAAACGATCGTTCAGTTCTTCCTACACAATCGTGTAGCTTTATTATACGATAAGCATTTATGCTATACGATAGCAGAGTTAATCTCCCACTTGCTTATCGTCTACACGACGCCTTCTCCTCCGTCCTCTGCCAAACTCACCAACGCTCACTCTTTGGGTTTTTGACGCTGAGGATACCTGGATTTCTCTTGTGGTGGTGTCGTCCCCGCTGCATTGTTCTTGTACGTTTTGATCGTGCTGTTGTAGTCGACATACTCGCCGGGTGCTGGTAGATCGGTGGGAGTTTTTTGCTGCTTAAGGTTTAGATATACGAAGAGAGTCTTCATCTTGCATGAACCTTTTTCCTTGTTAATTATTGTATTTTGAGCATGCCGATAATGAGTTTTAGATGCATAACTATATGTGTTGAATGTATGTCATTTTTGTTTCGATAACTGTGAAATCGGAGCGATTTAAACCCGCTCATAGAAATTCGGTATGAGATCTTTCACAAGTGTGACCCCAAAATTAATGAGTATTCTAGAGTTTGAAGATTAGCGGTAGATAATCTTCCATTCCATAAAGAGTTCATATAATTGGGTAAGAGAAGGTTTTACCATTTATTAAATATTTCCAACCTATCCGCTTCGACCATCGTGCCCACTACCATGCCTCTTCCATAGTCCACGCAGCCCTCCACCACCCGGTCAATTTTGTGTTTTATCGAAAAAATTTCACTGTTTTCAATGGCTCCAATCAAAGGAAAATACTGCCGGTCAGCCACCCACTCTCTCTATCTCATTGAAGGCTCTTGAATGGCTTGCCTTATCGTTCAAATCCCTCTACAAAGACCCCTGCAACTATAAGTTCTTTAGGAAGCTAATTGATGATTGTGATACAATTTGGATGGAAAAACACAATAACAAGAATGGTTGTTTTGCTAAGATCACCCTTTTGAAGCAATCTGGCCGACACACCAACCTCTACATTACATCCATGGAAGAAAAAATTAGCAGGTTTTCTTGCTCTCAGATCATCCCAACAACTCTACAACCACACAAGAACCTCAATCGTACCGCGCTGGCAAGGTTGGGATCTTGGAAGGAAGGCACTAATGTCATATAGATCTAATCCCCATCCACCATTTGCATCATAGAGAGAATGAAACCACCATGGTTTCCATTTCACCTCAATGGCTACTATTGTCTGCATTCACTATGGTTAGAGTTATCATCAACTTACTCTTCATAACCGCTGAAAGCATTTCATATTTGCCTTAAAATATATCCCCATAAGGGTCGGTATGTTGTGGATATTCTCCTCCAAATTCTTCCTTAATTCAAGCCTCAAGTTTTCTAGCCACAAAGTTGAAACCTTAGACATTGTTTAGCCCCAACTTGAAGTTGGTAGAGTAAACTGTTATAGTCCAACCCATTTTTTGGACTCCAAATATAATAGTGATGTTTATCGCTGTTTATAACTTACAATTATCTACAATAAAACTATTAAAAATCCTGTTTATTACAACGTCTACCATTTCCTAACTATCGTTTCTCACACTTTGTTACAATATTTACTATTTTTCACTTATACTAAAATAATTTGAAACTATTGTAACTCACATACTAATAACCACCGACTACAATAACCAACTCAGCGACCCAAACATCCTCCTTAATAATTTAAAATCTTAGACCTCGTTTGGTAATCATTTGATTTTTTGTTTTTGTTTTTAAAAGTTAAGCCTATTATTCATCCACATTTCTTACCATGATTTGCATCTTTTTTAAGTACAATTGTTGAATTCTTAGCCAAATTCCAAAAACAAAAACAACTTTATAAAAGTGAATTTTTTTTTGTTCTAAAAAACTGGCTTGGTTTTTTAAACCATAGATGAAAAGTAGATAACAAAGAAAGAAAATTAGAGGTGAAAATAGTATCCATAGGCTTAATTTTTAAAAACAAAAGTCAAAGATAAAATGGTTACCAAACGGGCCTTAATTATCTTCCACAATTGATACTAAGTAGTGAAGTCTCTTTGATACTCACAGTATCAGTACCAATGGCCTAAATAGCCCTTTTGATTCCACAAAGTGACCAACTCTTGGACTAACATCTTTTTCAGCAACTACTTAAATTGATTGAAACAAATATAACCTCTAAGAGGTAATTAAAACTTGAAAGTATGATAATGATTTAGTGTTTTGTGTATAAGACTATATTGGTTTCCTCGCAATTCTTTTGTTTTATTTTTCACCTTTAGTTTTGAAAACTTTAACCAAATTTAAAAAACAAAGCTTAATTTTTAGGAAACTTAATTTTTCTAGTTTATCGATACTGACTTAAAAGTTTAAAATATTTCTTTAAAGTAGATTAAAAAACTATTATACTTTATGTTTTTATAAAATAGATAACAAGCCCAACATACCTTACTAGATATTTTTGACATAGTACTTTGATTGGCTTATCATCTCATGCATGATTCATCTATAAGAAAAACAAGGAGAAATTATGCATATCAACTTGCAAATGAATTTATAGCAAATGAAACACGACAACAGAAATTCAAGAACATATATTGACAACTTAATAGATGTTCAAGTCAAAATAGATGTTTGAGTTTTTAGATTTAAGTCACATTTTGTTTGTTTAAGTTTTTGGCCTCAAAAGATAGTAAATATTGAAGTTAATTTTTTGTTTGTTTTATTTAAACAAATTCTTCATCAAACCACGTCCAACTGTCTGATGTCTAACCAATGATAATGTTGATGATTAAGAGATTGGCTCGTTAAGCTAAAGAGGTAAAATGAGAGATGAAATAGATAATGGCAGTGAAATTGGGTCATACTTAGCAACAAAATTGAAAAATGATACAACAACATGACAAGCAACAGTGCAGAGTGCTTCAATTCACTTACAATGGAGGCTAGACAGCTACCAATAGTATCTTTTCTTGAATTTATTAGAGAGAAACTCCAAGAATGATTCTTCGGCCGACGAAACCATTGGTCCTCCTGTACAACATCATATTCATACTACAATGAAAAGATAATGGCTGAAGAGTTCGATATGGGTAGACGGTACTAGGTAAACCTAATTGACTGTCATACATTCATTGTTATGGACGGTCACTTGGATGGTATTGTCAACTTAAACAACTACTAGTATACACGTCAAAAGTTTAATTATATGGAGATTCTATGCTCACATGCAATTTAATTGCATGCTAGGTGGAGGAACATTAACCCTTTTTTTTGTCATGCTCACACATAATTTTTTTTTTTTTATTTCTGCTTCAATACATGGAACAATTGTTCTTACTTTTGTCATGTTCCTATTTTTTTTTCTTTTTTTTTGGTCAATTCATTAAATTTAATAACTATTTTTTAAAGGAGAAATTTACATGCGCTTGTTAGTTTTATTTTTGCACAAAAGAGAACTTGCTTTTTAATTATATTTCCTCAAAACTTATTTATGGCTCTTTAACTTCTGTCACATTCTTACTTTTTTTCTTGACATACCAAATTTTCCACAAGGGATGACAATTGCTAAATTTGTAGGTGCTATCATTGATTGTGTTTCCAAATTAAAATATTGTTGTTCCATGTTCGAGAATGTGCAATTCATCCTGATAAAGTGTTATTGGCATTTTAAGATGATGAAAATCAATGATATGATGGTGTATGGTACATAATTTTCAAAGATCATACTTAATAATTTCTTTATATCCAGCTTCTGATTCTGGCTCTCTTGCCCTAATTTCTTCTTCTAGGGTTTTGAATTCATTTTGTGCACATAAAATAATAGTCTTGATATTCTTGCTACAAGGTATTGAATATTGTCATTTAGTTTTTTATGACAAAGATAAAATTACATTGCATGAGAAATGTCTTTTGATAATTTGTAGTTTTGAAATGCTTGAATAGCATTATTTATATTCTGTAAAGCAGATATAGGGTCCATATTTATTATTCATCATTGTCTTCTACCTTAGTTAATTATACCTTCTTATGTTACTATTTGTTCTCTGAACTTAAATTACTTACATTGTCGTATCTTAATGTTACTTTTGTTGTATATATCTAATGACAGCTAAATTCGTTTGTAGAATTTGTCGTACTTATTACCTTTAAAATATATGACAGTAAAATATCTAATTTTGTTCCATCCTTTAAAGTTCACAATTCCATTGTTCAGTTCACTTAGTCTTGTCTGATGAGGTTGGTATTGTCCCGCTCTAATTGAAATTGATTCCTAAATTCTTTGCAAGCTGTAGGAGAGAAACCAAATTCATCAATGAGGTTCAAGTTTTTATTGACTTTATTCCGATCTCCTTAATAGGGATTCTATTCTTAGCTTTCTATGGGGTTATTGCATGAGTAGTTCTGTTACTCGTGAATTAGTTATCCATGTCGAAGGTTTAATTTTCGATAATTTGACTCGAAGATCACCCTCTTTGAAGGAATTTTGTCCTTCTCTTTGATTTGTTTAATCCTAAAGTTTTCTTTTGGTTTCTTCCATTATATTTTTTAAAAAATAGCATAGGGCTAGTAATATCAACCTCTAAATCAAAGTTGCACCACCAAAATAATAATAATAATAATAATAATCCTAATTTGTGTTGTTGGATAATGGATTCCTCCCCCAGCTTATATTTGAGTTAAAATTAAGAAAATACTTGCTCGGTTAGACAAAATTATTTGTGTTTGTTGATATAATTATCTAAATCGAAATATATATACAACAAAAATATGTGAAATCTCATATTATTTTTACATTTTATTTTGCAGGTATGTATAATATGAAATTACAACATTAAAGTTATTTGAAAATAGGCGTAAGTTTTTATTTATTTTTTCTTTTTATGTAGAAAGTTTGTCGTCGTTTATTTATTTATTTATTTATTTTTTAAAGATGAATGTTTTTATTAAGTCACATGTGCACAAATTGATATAGAATCACTTACATCCATAAAAGGTAAGAATTCCACCATACCTCATTTACACCAAATAATCTAGCCTTTTTTGCAACTATATCAGCAACTTTATTTTCATTTCTAGAAATATTAATAAAGAAATAGACAAAATTTTAATTTAAATTAAGGATATTGACCAAAAAATCTAAAATATAGTAAATAAACTAATTAAAATTTCATCCGGGATAAATCTAATTCTATCTACCAAAATCTATTACAAAAAGTCTATGATTTGAATATCATCCACATTTATTGAACTCAAGAAATAATCTTACAATTTATTTCTTTAGTTCAATAGTTAGAGAAGAAAGTAAAAAATGATTCTATATATTCTTTGAGTTAAATTCAATAACAAAAGTTAACATGAGTATAACTTAGCTAACTTGTATTATCGACTATGTAAAAAAGTAAAGATGGGTATGTTGTGTGTTACATTGAATTAAACAAAAATAGTAATATTCAAACAAAGACCAATGTGACTCAGTATAGCTAAAAGCTCAACCTTTGAAACAAAAGGTGCCTAAACCAAATAACAAAGCCAACAAACAACTAAGAAAAACCAGATTTTATTGAAAGGGGTATGAGGCTCGTACTACAGAGCAAGCGAAGAAAATGTAACGGTGCGTGTTGTTTGAGTATTTAATATTAAATGTAATATTATTTTACAATACGTCATTTAGTTAGGTTTATTTCATTTGTAAGGGCTCATTGGACCTATTTTAGACTTTGTATTTAAGTATCCTTTCATTCTCATTATAAGGTTTGTTGGAGACGCTTATAGAAAACCTCCAATATTCTCTATCTCCATCTCTCTCTATGAGTTTGCATGGTACAAAGTCATAACTGGACATTTTTCATGAATCTTCTCCAACTTCCGACCAGTGATGATGGCCGTCGTTGCTATGTCGCCACCGCCGCCCAGCTCCGACAACGAGTATCACACATGAGGCTAAAAGTGGAAACTCATCTTTTGAATTTCCTCTCTAGGCTATATTCATCATATTCTTCTTATTGTCCTTCATATACCATATCCCATTACTCGGTGCAAATAGTCAAATCGCTAAGCATCGGGCTAGGCCCAAATTGTTTCCATTAGCAGTATATTTTGGACTTGGTGTTATTGGGCCTCTTTAACGTGTCTACATTGGGCTTTCTCCTTACGAAAAGCCCAAATTGATTTTTATTTTCATTTAAAAAAACAATAAATTAATTGAATTACATCACGATTACGTAGAGCAGACAACCAAAACAGCTATCCACCATAAAAGCAAATGGATTTTGCTGTGTAACGGTCAGTTCATTCCGTATTTAGCTACTTTCCTGGAAATTTCTTAAAATTAAAAGATAGTAATAATAAATAAATAAAATTCCAATAAAATATTCTTCACCTCAGTATCATTTATTTTTTACTTATAAAAAATGACAATATAGACTAGTATTAATAATAAAATCACCTATCTTTAAAATAGTAATTTATGTCTATCTATCAAACTAATTGTTGATCTTTTAGAGTCTAATTTTTATTTATTGTGAATATCGTCTTAGTTTTCCATTTATATCTTTTAAAAGTGTGTTTGATTTAACTTTACAAATATTTATTTTTTAAAATAAGTTATTTTGCAAAAAAAAAAAAAAAAAAAAAATCGAAGTATTTGATAAACACTCAAAATAGTTTTTTAAAATATTTTAAATAGTTTTTATAAAAAAATTAAAATAGAAATGACTCGACCCTAAATTGCTAAAGAAATAAACTTTATTTGAACAGCCATATATATCTTACATTTAAATGAATCCTATTGTTCAGTCTTATCTTTATTTTTGACCCATTTGGTAAGAGGATATTTTCTTTTTCAGCCACAGTAAATTCAAATACACAAAATTCTGAAGTTTTGCTGGGACAGATATTCGAATCCAACCAACGAAATAAAGTAAAAGTTGGTATGAACACAACTTTAAAATGTTAAAACTCAACAACCTTTCAAATATTTTAATGGAGTGTTTATTTCGAGGGATGAAATTAGATAAATTAGGCATCTTACGTTCAACTCTTATTTGAGACATTTGAAGGTATGTAATAGGCAACAATTTTAGCTTTACCCAATAGTCTTTGTAAAAATATTAAAAAGGAAAAAAAAACATATTATTGAATGTTACCATAGAAATTCTCAATTATTAGATTTCTTGCAAAGTTTGATTTAAGATTTATTTTTTAAAAATCATAAATTATTTTTGTTTTTCTATTTTTTTAAATAATAGATGAGTGCATTCTATGCAAGGTTTAAAATGTTGATGCCGATGAAAATATCGAAATCTTAATTTTTGGAAATTTTGATAGAAATATGAATAAAATAGAAGGATATTTATGAAAAAATTATAAAAACAATAATTCAAAAAATAAATTTAAATTAGTAAATACATTTTATATTACAATGAAAATATATATTCATCCTCCACGTTGATTTCCTTGGAAAACAAAACAAAGTTGAATTAGTAAATAAATATTTTATCATGTATATTATTTATAATGTATATATACTGGCAAAAATTTGTGGCTTATTTCTTATATTTCCTGAAATATTTTATAATATAATAAAAATATTGATTCATCTCTTTTTTTAATGTAAAACTCATAAAAACATGAAAATATTAACCTCTCCACACAAAAAATACATTGAAGAGAGAGTTGGGGGAATGTAGAAAGCGTCATGTGAATAGAGATATTAATGAATGAAGAGTACGGAGGGCAGGTACGGTGGCAGACCGCCAGTTAAGATGAAATAATAATTATTATTCAAAAAAATCTTATTATTATTAATCATTATTAATTTTCTTTTTTGTTTTTTTTTTTTTTTAAAAAACAATCCAATTGCATGGTCCCACAGACACAACTCGTGTAGTTAACCAGTCAATTCCGTCACCTACCCATCCAATTTTAACCAACATTCTACTCTACAATTTGGAATCCCTAATTTCATTTTCCCCCTGAATTTAATTTCTTGTTTATTTACTTATCAGGTAATTTTACCACTTTCTGTTTACAAAATACGGAGAAAAAAAATAAATTTATACCTTGAAACTTTTTTTTGTCATAACAATTACAATTTCAAAACTAATAAATTGTACTTTTCGTTTAAAAATCACTAATACGTAATTTGTTTACAAGTATTTATGATCACTTCCATTGCAATGATTAAAATGAATATGAGAGAAATATGTGAATCAAACCGATGGTATCAATTTTGATTTGCTTGTTTTCCTCCATTTTCTATTCTTTTCTTAATTTAAAAAATACTTTTATTAATGCCTCAAAGGGCTAAAATGGGAAAATCAATCGATTTTAGATAAATGAAGAAACTGGGGAGGGAAATGGTCCACCCAAAGGCCTACAAGTTCCTTTTCTCAAGCAGACTTGGCAACTGAATCAGCAACAAAATTAGAGTCTCTATGAACATGAAGGAAAGAGATATGTTCAAAACAATTTACAAGAGAATTAATCTCTTCTATCCAACACTCAATTTCATTCAAGGCTGTGTTTTTCCCATTTATGAGAGAAATAGTTTGTTGGCAATCGAATTGGACTTGAACATGGGAGGAATTTAGCGTAGTCGCGAGCTTCAAACCATCAAGAACTGCCAAAATTTCAGCAAGAGGTGATTCAAAAATCCAATCCAGGTGGGTAGCTGAAAGAGCAATAATTGATGCATACAAATCTCTAATAAAACTGAAGTAAGACTGGTAGATTTTGAAGAAGATGTCCATGTTGCATCTGTGTTTAATGCAATGGAACATTTAATAGAATAATTCCTTACTCGAAATACGAATGTTAAACGGAAAGCACTGACAAGCACTGTAATAATAAAAATACTAACAATAAGTAAACAAGTAAAGTCACACAGAAGTTGGTAAATCAATTCAGTGATAATCTACCTACGTCTGGCGTAGTATGCAAGGAAAAATAATCTATTAATATTAAAAAGTTAAGCAATTTGCAATGTAGTTTTTATCTATAATCCACAATCACTACAGAGACTCACGTAAAGCTCAATTCATTAACTATCTAGGCTCCCTTAGATGTGAGACTCTCTTTCAAGTGTACCTAGGCTCCCCTTACGTTTGATAATATTAGTGTTAGACACTTCGGCTTCCAATAGTGTATGAGACTCCTCTCACTAAGATATCTTCCCCTTAGTCAATAAACTCCCTTCACTGATGAATCTTAAGATCCTCCTAAGATGGAAAACTTCTTCTCCGAAACTAAGCCTTAAGACTCCCCCTCATACTAAGAATCTCTTCTCTGACAGCAATTGCTTAGGCTCCCTCTAAGACCGTGATTTACTTTAAAGTGTTGCACATCAAATTATGAACTTGCATAGTGGAATAGTGAGCAACAAGCAAGAACATCACGTTGCACAACAATTGTCGTAGAACATAACACGTCTTCCTCTATTAACAAAAGTGGAAGTCCTAAATGTTCAAGATAAATATTCTCAAATAATCGAATCCAAGAAAGGAAACAAATCCCCATTTAGAATAAAAACACCGCACTTCAATAAAAGAAAACATTGGACGAAATATTACAGCCGAATATTTCCATAAAAGGAAAATATTCTATAGAAAAATACTCTGATGTCACAAACAAATGTTAAGACTTTATTTGAGAAAACTATAGAAACGAATGCCTTAGAAAAATTATAAAGTCAACTAAACAATCTCCAAAAAACTCTCCCTTTGGCTTATAATTTTTTTCTTTTAGGCAGAACAAAAGCAAGCAACCATTCATTAACAAAATAAGGATGTTTGAAATAAAGACTTGACAAAAAGAATAACATCACCGGTAAAAACACAAAACAAGCCCAAACGTCAAGGTCTTCCAGAACAAAACTAAACCATAAACCAAGCAACAACTCAAACACAAGACTAGATTTAACAAAGTATCAAACAACATAAGCAGAACAAAATACAAAAACACCTCCAAACATCCCCCTTTCTGGCTTGAAAAAAATAAAAAAAAATCAACTCCTCGATTGAGAAGAGGAAGCTCCTCCGTCCCTAGACAAGACAGACCATATAATCTGTAATACCTCATCAACCTCATTTTTTCTCTCATGAATTCTATGCACCATGAATTCAAGTTCATGAGATTCATTTGATAGCAGGTGAAGGATACGACTACTAAAAGAAGATTCAATTCAAGCTGTGTTTGGACTATGAAAATGATGAGTCGTGGTGGTAATGTCCAGGTCAGGAACATGGTCTCCTTGCAGAAGCTTTGGGTTAATGGAGAAGAGACTTGGAGAGGGCTCAAGCGATTTTGTAAGAAAGAGAAGATCAGGCTTCTGAAACAGTAAAATACCACAGATAAGATGAAGAATACAAATAGGCAATTTAAGAGCTGTAGACCCAATATGTATTGTAATCTGGTTTAGCACAAACATACCATAATTGAAATGCGTTGAGTCCTAATCTAATAACGCAAAGTGGAAAGAGCAATGGATAAGCCCGATTATTGAGAAGAGGAGCACCAATTACAAATATCGATCCTGTGCAGAAGGCATATTTAATACTCAAAATAGTTGTAGACAATTGACTCCTTCGTGACCATTTGGAATGGGCTCCTTCAGTCAGTTCAACCATTAAATCTCTTAAGGAAGGGCGTTGTTCCCTCACATTCTCATGCACATTGCGATGCAAAAATTGACTGATAAAAACAGCCGATAAAATAAGTGGATGACACCTAATATGCACCCTTTGGTAATCTGGGCTAGCTGAATTTGCAAAATCAGAGGGAAGATTTACAATAAACTCACGAAAAAGTTGTTTATAGTAGGGTCTCAAGCTCAAAACAGTTCGTTTAAGGCCAACAACATGAATCAACTTCATAAGTTCAACACACTCTTGGATATGATCAAATAACTATTTCTCATCCACAATTTTGAGCTTAACAACGTACTTCCACAGGTTGGAATCCTCCTAAAAGTAGAAGGAAACACCATCTAAAGGCACAGAGGGAATGTTGGAAGTAGTTGGTTGTTTTTTTTTTTTTTTTTTTTTTGGCCTGAGTAGAAGCCTAGTGACACTAACAGAACCTGTATCGTCATTGTCCTAACTGCTCTTAAATCCTCAGTCTGAAGCATCCTCTGAATAACTTTTCTCATATTCATTTTTAGATGTCTTAGAGGAAGCATCAACATCAATATTAAAAACATTAGAGACACCAGCATCAACAACAGTTTCTTTGATTGAAGCTTTGTAATCGTAATATTGTCTTCATTGTCTTTGTTATCAAAATGAGTAGAGTGAGGAGAATTATCATGACTTTGATCTCTAGACTCAGTGGTAACATCAGATAAAGTAGCATTTTTTACACTCTCAGAAGTCTCAGTATTGAACAAATCATCAATCACAAGTCTTTGATCCAGTAAAAGGGAAGATTCAGCCAGAGTCTTGACATTCTCTTCAACAGCTTGAGTCTCTTCACTAGGCCCCATACTAGTAACCACCGAAATCGCATAAGCATTTTACGAATCAATAGCATTAAGCATAGAAGATGCAGAAACAATATTCTCAACAATAGACTTTAAAATATTTTCTTAAGAAACATTCACACCTTCAGTTTCTTCTAACTCAGCAACAGTCTCAACAGTATAGACAATTCACCAATCTCAAAACATTCAGGAATAGTAACATTTTCTCCCAAAAAAGTATCAGAAGCATGTACAGTAGAATCAACTACGTCAGAACCAGATGCAAGAATCTACTCTCGGAAACCTTAGCTTCTACTTGAACATTAACAGATGGTTCGACAATATCCTCATGGTTTCTATGTAAGGCTAAAAATCATGCATGCGATCAAAATAATCACTTGAAGTACAATTTTCAATATTTGGACGGATTTCTATCCCAGCACCAATCAGATCAGATAACATGAAGGTATGAGCTAACATTTTCTTTTTCTTTTGTTTCGGTAATCAATCTTCCACCAGAGCGTCTTTATTTCACCAAGGAAGGAAGAACTTCGATTTCATTCTATTGAATAGGGGGTCCATGCACACCAACTTCATGTTTGTTGATTGAAGTGGTAGGAACATCCTTAGAAACATGCACTACTACAAAAACTGTGTTTTTTGACGTTTTTTAAATGTCAAGAATTACTTTTCTTGACGATTTAAAAAACGTCAAGGAAGCTAGTTTCAAGAATGTCGATTTTCTTGACGTTTTAAAAAGGTCAAGCAAAGTGACATTCGACATTTAAAAAACGTCAAGAAACACAGACACTTGACATGTTTGAAATTTCAAGAATATGGTCATTCTTGACAAGGAAAAAATGTCAAGAAATTTTGTGAACTTGACATTTAAAAAACGTCAAGAAATACATACACTTGACATTTTTGAAATGTCAAGAATATGGGCATTCTTGACAAGGAAAAAATGTCAAGAAATTTTGTGAACTTGACATTTAAAAAACGTCAAGAAATTTGCTTATGATTTTTTTTAGAAAAATCTATAGTGTTGACGTTTTTACCTATAATTGCTCCTGTATTTTGATCCAGAAACCACATTTGGTATATATATGACATACATTCATCAATCAAATAAACAATATACACGCATTGACAGCCTTATATCTCAACAAAAGACCACCAATATCTCTTTATAAAAACTTAACTTCTTTAACATTGTCAATATATACAACCTAAGAAACATAATTCTAACAATCAACTCATATGGACACTTCCAAAACAATATAAGAACATAATTCTAATAGTCAGTCCAATATTAACAATTTCAAAAAATACATTTCCAAAACTTCTATCACCAAAACCATTCAATCTATCCACACATGTACCAATCCAGAACTACCCCCCACCTAATGCATATTTGAACAATACCAAAAGATATTTATATAGATATGAAGTAAATCTAGAAATTGATCAGCCAGAACAAACCTATCGAAAATGACCAACCACGATCACATGTAGCAACCTAAAAATTAAGCCAACTCTATCCGCACCTTATCTAGCTCGATTTATGGGTACAGTTTCCTTGTATCAATTTATAAACATAAAAGTCAAATATTATAATGGATTCTATTTTTTCCTATGCTATTTGAAATGTCAAAATAATGATAACATATCAAATCTGAGATGACAATGCTTCTTTTGATCACAATATGCCTCTTATACCTCATGACGTTGTATCCACATTCAGTGCTCCCAACTTGTAGAGGACACTACAGAGAAAAAACCAGTAAATAAGAATGAAGTAATCCTTATACACTAGATGTCTATTTAATATGATGAATAAGTAGTCATTGTTAATTTATAATTTCCTTTACTGTTCTCCATAAGGTTTGCTTCTGACTTTTTTTAATATTCTTTTGAGATTGAAACATCGAAATTGCCTTATTTGTCAAGAAATAACCACAAATTATTCTAAAATAAAGTAAACTTTAAAACAAACACTACAAATGAAAAAGGTTAACTTACGTGTCAGTTATATATTGTATATCTAATCTTGATGTTGTCCTTATTAAGTCTAGGGGGTGCGTAGTAAGTTGTTCCATATTTTCTGGTGTGCTTCCATTTATTACATCTGGCAGGAGCGTAATCGATGGCTGCACGGAGGTCGACCGAGGTCGGTGTCTGCTCTGGTTCATCTTATGGTTTCTACGGTTCGTGCTCGTGCTGCTTCCTGGCGGGTTGACCTTCTTTGTCTTATCTAGTGTGTTTACGAAAGTTTTTCTTTTTGAACTTTCTGTTGTTCTTTGTTTTTCTATTGTCCCTAGTTTATGGAGTTTTGGGTTCTTTTCTCTGGCTTTCTCCCTAGTGGTTTGTGAGTTTGCATTTAGTGTTGGTTTTGTTTTGGTTTGGTCTTATCTTGTTGGCTTTGTTTTGGTTTTGTTGCCCTGTCTTTGCCTGTAATTTGTTGCTTTGATGTCTTGATCCCGAGCCGTGGGATCCCCCTTGTTGATGTATAATATTATCACCAATTCTAAAAAAAAGAATTGATATAAACAAAATGTGTTTTAACTCACTAGGATTAAAAGGAGCAAGAACTAATTGGTTTGCTTCTGAGACCATCCGTCTACTACACAGGTTTTGATTTTTAAATTCCTAAGAGCTATGTCCAAAGGAAACGAGAGATAGATCTACAAAAGTGTATTGTGAACTTTCCTTTGAATCAATAAAGGATGAGTGCAAGTACCTACAAAAGATTTATAACATACATATAGACGACCAAAATTGGAAAGAAATGTCATAATTGAAGTCTACAAAAGTAATAACATTACTTACACCATGTAAGCCACCAAAGTCATTCTCTTGACTTCATCTATGTTACAAAAGTTAATTATGTCCTCTCGCAGATACAACTCTTTAGACTGATGCCAAAAAGTCTAACTGGAAGTTGTAAAGAATACTAGACTCATTGGCCATCACCTTCTCAGCATATCTAAAAATGGATTTCAAAGATACCGGAAGAATCGATGTTGAGTCACTAACTTCTTTTTTTTTTTAGTAAATTCCATTGAAGATTTCTAACAATGCAGCAAAATCATAGCAATAAAAGTATATAAAGCAGAAAAGTTAGACATTTGATGAACTTAATTGATTTTATTAGTGTCACTTACCTTAAAAATTTTCAAATCTTCTGCGTTGCAATTTACTTCACCTTTATCTTTTCTCTTCGTTTCTCTGGGGACATAATCTCCTCCACCTTAATCTTCTCTTTCTGTTTCTTTTCATATGCAATCTTCATCTTGTCTTTCTTTGATCTTGAGATTCGATCTCATCTGCTAACAATTTCTTGGAGCAACTTCCATGTCCAGAAAATGTTGTAGAAGATGACATTTGAAGACGAGCTTCTAATTCTCTAACACGTTGACGAAGTGCTTCATTCTCATTTACAGTTTTCTTGTTTTCATCCTTCCCATGTTTTGACTTTTATTTCACTATATGAAAGTAAGTCGTTGGAGTAACAAAACCAATAACTCCACACACACGCTCGTGCCTTTCTTGAGTACCCAAAGCTTGTGTTAAGATATCATTGGGAGAGTGATGTTTGTGGCAATATGGATCTGTATTTTTCTTTGAGATCTCATTAGAAAGAAAATTTAATATAATTAAGCTATATGTATATTTCATGTAAATTTATTACTTGCCTTACTATTTGATTGACAACTTCTTGAACATCTTCATCGTCGTATTCTCCTTTCTTATTGACTTGAGCCTTCTTCCATCGGTTAGCTCGATCGAAATCACTTTCATTTGAAGATACTTTCTTCTACATTCAAAAGAAGAGAAAATTAGATATTTTGATAAATTTGGGAATCTTGAGACCATAAACTAAATTCTTACCATAAAAAGGTTAGCATAACCTTTCATTGAAATTCGATGATTGTACTTATTCTTAGATCGACATTCTTGTTGCAAGCATTTTTTCCTATAAAAATGTAATGGTTATTAGTAGGGAATAACATAAAGAATATCTATAAAATTAAATTAATAATTTACCTTGAACTTTACATACAATCTCGATCTTATAAACTCTTCCCAATGACTTTGATCAATAAATTAATACTTTTCTGGTGGATTTATTAGAAGTTGAGGTTCATCTTTAAATGGCATAATGTATTTTGTTGTTAACCAATTCTTAAACTGACGAAAAGTTATGCCTGCAGTTTTCTTAATGTTCTTCCTAGATCTTGTATCAATTATAAAGGCGGCCTAAACATTGAAAAGTTAGTGAAAATATTACATATACATGTACAATATTATCAAGATAAAAAGTTGAATATATATACCTCAATTGTACTATATATCTTATCTTTCAACTCAGTAGGTACACATTTGTAAGATGTATATAATAGGTACATGATAATGCGTAGAGGACCCAATGAAAGATTTTAACTTAGCTCCATTTTCACCAATGGGTACGCCATCTTCATTGTATTCCACAAATTTCTTTTCTTCCGCCTTCCTTATACATGTTACATTAAACATAATAGTAGCTCCCTGTTCTCTTCTTTTGATTGGTAGTTTCATTTGACCTAACAACTACTATTTCTTTATCACCAAACTCTAAACCTTCGTCACCCACTGTACTATGCTCCATCTGGTGTATAAATAAAAAACAACCATAAAATTTAAGAAACAATTAGCATTGTATACATATTAAGCAAACAAAAAATCAAATATGATTGATAAAAATTATAAATTTTAAAAAAAATTATCATACTACACAATATATAAGCTACCCATATAATGTTATGTAGGTATCCATGTGCTTTCAAAATTCGATCGTACATATGTTGACATGTTCTCATCCAAGTCATTATCTACATCAACATTCTGAAGAAAATTGGACATGAGGATTTCCATGAGTAGCGGAATTATTGTTCCAAATTCCATTCTTATTTGAACAACATCAATTATAGTAAATAAATGGAAACTAACTTGTCATGCACAAAACGAAATTACAACATGCTTTTACAATAAGATCAAGGGAAAGAATAAACATACCTTTGAAGACTCATCTTCAATCTCCTTTGATCACGAACGCTCGTTCAGACTCCGAGCGCGCAACACACAAAGCTTAAACACACCGACCGCAACATAGCACGATCATAGCGAACACGAACTCAGTGATCTCCAAGATCACAAACACAGCGAACGACCGCCAAAAACTTCGACTTAGTCGAGTTGAGTACGACACCACAACAATGGCTACCTTGGTATTCTCGGTGTGAGAATCCTGAAGTGTGGGCTCTTTGTGGACTTGGTTAGAGGAAGAGACCAAGAAAGAACAGTAAATAATTGAGCAAGTGGGAGATGAAAAAGGTCTATTGTATAGACGATGCCCAATCGTTTAACAAAAGCTCCGTGATCGTTTAGCGAAAGGCTAGCTGAGTGAACTATCGTGTAGTGTCACTCCACGATCGCTTAATCCCTCTTCAGCTATCGTTTAGTGAATCTAATCAACTTGACAGCCTTTCCATGAGAACTCTTTCCCAGAATGGAAAATCTCAAAATCATACTAAATTTTGGAAAACTTTTTTTCTTTTATCTCACGGTTACCATGAAACCACCAATAACCTCTCACTCAATTGGTTATTAGAGAAAAAGAGATAATTATCCGATAATTACTATTATTATAAATATATATGATAATCAACTTACCATACTATATTTATAACCTATAGTTTTAATATTTCATCTCATGAAAAATATAAACCATAGCTCTTTTTCTATTTCATGGTACTTAATGTAAATCTCATTTACATTAATCCTCCACTAGATGTATCTTATACATCACATTGATCATATCATATAAATTGAATTACCTCTTGTCAATTTGAACATTTCAAAACAACACCAAGAACTTATTCTACATTTGAATTCATATAGCCAAGAGGACCTTATGGAACTGTAGCTCGAAGCTATAACAGTACGTGAATAACTAAGTAAACTCTTTAGTCACAGGATTCACCATCCTTAACTGCCAGACACTCCACTAAAGACCGACAACTGAAGTTTCCTTACTACAGATATATTATGTGTCTATATCAACCAATTAACACAGCGATAACCCTTCAAAGATTACTCGTAAGTACAGCTGGGCCAATAACCGTTATGCCCCTGTAGTTACATCTAACTCCTTTAAATGAACTCTTATACAAGAGTACCTCTGAGCGGAAGCGGATCTTTCCAAAACATTGTAACAGAATTTTCACATTTACATTTACACATACAAATATGCATTAAACTACTAAATTACCGGCATGCTTAAAGATAAACAAAGAAGAGAATTGGGAATTTACCAGTTAAAAACTCTCTTCACAGCAAATCTCACTCTCACCACGAATGGACTCCTTGCGCTCTCGATAGAATAACATGCTATCGTTCAGCAACAACTCTGTTGTCTACCACGAACGGCGTCATACAAACAGCAGAAAGATGGGGACGAAACTACTACTTGGAGCTCTTAGTGTTCTTAGAGTGAGAACCCAAAGAGTGGGCTTTGTTCAGATTTGGTAGAGGGGATGAGGAAAGTAGATCGTATACAACAATCAAGCAAATGGGAGAAGGCAACGACTATCGTATAGTCAAGATGCTTGATCATTTAGGTGAGGTACACAATCGTGTAGGAAAAGCTAAGCGATTGTCTATACGATCGTTTAGTAAATCTCGGGCGCTAAGCGATCGTTTAGGAAAGGTAAGCGATGATTTAGTATATGCGCGCGCGGGTGTAAGCGATCGTGCAGTAAACACAAAAGAAGGAAATCGGACTCGAGATTTCCATGAGCAACGGAAATAAGATTATTCCAAATCACAATCATGAATGAACATCACATATTACAGTCATCTACAAAAACATGTAGTTATACAATTAATATAGAAATTACAGTATGAAAACTCAAATGAATAAAGAGAAAACTCTACGAACATTTGAAGATTCGTCTCCCCGCTCCGTTCGCACAACCGCTCGAACAACAGCAACCTCGAAAGCTCGATCTACACGACCGCAATACAGCACGAACATTTCGCACTCGTCCTCAACGATCGCCTCGGTCGCGACCTCCTCAACATCAACACGAACGGCCTTCATAGCACATCGACGGTGTCGAGTTGAGTATGACACCACCAACAAGGCTACCTTGATATTCTCGGTGTGAGAATCCAGAGGGTGGGCTCTGTTCGGACTTAGATTGAGGCATACGAAGGAGGAAACACCGATCGTGTACACGACTGGGAAAGTGGAAGATGGCGGAGACCAATTGTATAGGTCGATGCCCAATCCTTTAGCTAAAGCTAAGCGATCGTCTAGCAAAATCTATGCGATCGTTTAGCCTATTGCTTAGCTCGATCTGTCGCCTACAGACAATACATGATCGTTTACTTTGGACAAGCGATCATCTAGCAAAAGCTATGCGATCGTTTGGTAAATACTGTACGATCGTTTAACTAGCCCAAGCTGTCGTTTATTAAATCTCTATTTACTAGACAACTACCGTGACATCCTTTGCGCGGGAGAGAAATCTCAAAAAACTTTTTATGAAAAACTTTTCAACTGTTACTAAAATTAGGAAAACCATTTTCCTTTTATCTCATGGTTACCATGAAAATCCAATAACCACCCACTCAATTAGTTATTAAAGAAAAAGAATTAATTATCCAAAAATAATAGTGTTATAAATATAAATGATAACCAACTTATCATACTATGTTTATAACCTAGAGTTTTAATATTTCATCTTTTGAAACATAGAAACCATAGTTCTTTTTCTATTCCATGGTACTTAATGTAAATCTCATTAACATCAGTCCTCCACTAAATATATCTCATACATCAAATCGATTATATCATATATAATCAAAATACCTCTTGTCAATTTCAACATTTCAAATCAACACCAAGAACTGATCCTCAACTGAATCCATTGAGCTATCAAGGGGACCTTATGAACCTGAGCTCCAACGGTACATGAATAACAAGCTGAACTATTTAGTCACGGGATCCACCATCAGTTAACTGCCAGACACTCCACTAAAGACCAACAGCTGAACTCTCCTTACCATAGATATATTATGTATCCATCTTAACCAATCAGCAGCGCGACAACCCTTCACATATCACTCGTAAGTACAGCTGGGCCAATAACCGTTATGCTTCTGTAGTTACATCAGTCTCCTTAAGTACCACTAATCCCTCTAATGAACATAAGTCATAGTTCTTCTATGATTGAGTCTTCTCTTCCAAAGAGAAGTTGTGGTCATTATGTTTAAGCCCCAGAATCAGCCCTTAAGCGAGCAATCTCTCTACTTACCCTTGCTTCAGGAAAGAAGTGAATTCCATCTTGTGGATTAAGCTCCCAGCTCCCAGATCAGACAAGTCCCCAAAAAGGTAGGCATGTGATTTGGCAATCTGGCCACTCTCACCCATACTAATCAAAGGACTACTCTTAAAGGTAGAAGTGTTGGGGTTGATGCCCTAAAGTCTCGTGTCCTGAAGTTTGTAAACAGTTTGTACGAACGATTTTGTTGTATAATATATGATATCTTACTTCACATCTTGTTTTTTGCTCAGTTGCTTGTTTTATTTGCTTTACCACAAATCAACAGACATAAAATCCCTGGTTATCTGTAAGTGACTCAAGCAAGTATGTGGTGACATACAAGTGGATCATGTCTTGAGTGATAACCAAAATGTCTTGAGTGATAACATAGGTAACATGACCTTAATCCTGAGTGAATTGGGAACTCCTGCCTCTGAGTCTGGTCCTTTTATTTGTATGGGTGCGAGTGGCAAGGTCGCCGATTGAAACCTACCATTTTGGGGATTCGTTTGATTTGGGAAGTCAGCTACACAAGATGAATACTCACTCCTTCCCCAAGGCAGGGGTAAGTAAATAGATAGCTCCCTTAAAGGCTGATTCTAAGGCTTGAACGATGTGGCGCCGCATACCTTCTCTTGGTCTGAGAGTCATTCACACATAGTTGGACTATGTTGTATTGTTCATGAGAGAAATTAGTGGTACTTAAGGAGTGGGATGTAACTACAGGGGCAAAACGAAAATTTGGCCCAGTTGTACTTACGAGCATCTGTGAAGGGTCATCGTACTCATGATTGATTATATCGTACTCATGAATGCCTACAGTTAACGGATGGTAGATCTCGTGGCTAAAGAGTTTAGTTAGCTATTCACAGATCGTTAGAGCTTCGAGCCACAGGTCTATTAGGTCCCCTGGGTAGCTTGGATAAAGTCGAGAATTAATGTTTGGGTTAATTTGAAATGTTCAAATTGACAAGAGGAAGTTTGATTATATATGATATAATTGGACTGGTTAATTATATATGATATAACTGGCTAAATGTATGAGATACATTATTTTGGAGGAAATTAGATATAAATATGATTTATATGATTTATATCAAGTAGAGGAGAAATTACTATACTAGATATGTGATATCAAACTATAGGGTAAAAATATAATATGATTATATTTATTAATAATTTAGTTGTTTAATTATATGATAATTAACCCAAAATCTCGCTCTAATGTGCATTAGTGGGAACAACGTCAGCTATTGTAATCGATGAATAAAAATTAAATTTTTTTCATTTTGAATTGTTCGAAGTCCGAAAAAGGATCGAAGGAGTGCGTTGGTGTGAAAGCGTAATCGATTGCTTAAAATGGAGAGCCTATACGATAGTCGCTCAACGCCTAAACGATCATTCACCTAGCACTAAACAATCGTACACTAAGTTTTAAACAATCGGTTAGCTTTCCTAAACGATCGTACAGTGTGTCGTGTTTGCTAAACCATCGCCTTCATATTTCTCAAGGATGGTTCAATAAAATCTACAAGATCGTGTAGTTTCTCCTAGGCGATAAGCATCTTGTTATACGATAGCTTCATATTCCCTCTCATTTGCTTATCGCCTACATGATCAGTTCTTCCTCCTACCTCTACCAAACTCACCGAAGACCACGATTTGGGTTCTCACTCCGAGAATACCTAGGCTTTTTTCTGGTGGTGTCGTCCCCACTGCGTTCGTGTTTTTGTGGCTATTTGTAATTCTGTAGTCGACGCATCTGTTGGGCGTTGGTTGATCGGGTAGAGATCATCTGCTGCGTTGAGTTTCAAAGTTCGAAGACCGTCTTTAACTGGTATGTGAACTCTCTCTCTTGTTACTTTTTGTTCAAAGCATGCCGTTAATTGACTGTTTGTTTGCATAACTGTGCATTTGAATGTATCTAGTGTATTTCGGTCACTGTGAAATTGGAGCGATCGAACGCAGTCATGGAACTCTTCGTTAAGAAATCCTTCAAGAAGTTCCTAAAACACTCAGGATTGAGGTCGTGTCACCTATGGTCGTTTAGGTTAGATACAAGTCTCTAGTATCAATAACGTTATATACAGAGTCTAGTCATCTCATGGTTCAGGACTTATACAAACTCCTTGTATAAGACACCCCCGCTCGCACGTCTCCACATGAATGGTCAGGATCAACCATCTGTAGTAGTTTACAACACTTGCAAACCTCTATAAAGCGGTTCGTACCCGTAGTGTCACCAGGATCAGGTATCCCATCTTAATCCTTATACTACAGACCTATTTAGGTTATCACTTAAGGTATGATCCACTTGTATATCACATATACATGCTTAAATTCACATAAGATAACCAAGGAGATTTGTTTATTGGATATGAGTAAATGCCAGAATTAAATAACACTTATTTTATTCATTAAACAATGTATATCTTTACAAAAACAACGAGACTCCGAGAGAATTAGGACACCAATCCCAACAAAGCTATTGTATAGGCTCTGAATTACTAAGCGATCGAATGCAAAACACTCCATAAGCTATTAAGCGTGTTATTTTCAAAATGAAAACAATTTTCATTTTATTCTTCAGTTACGAAAACCAAATTGGAACTTCCCACAAATACATGGTTATGAAGAAAACGGCGACCAATTATCCCAAAACTGTCTAATAAATAATTAATAAATATAATCATATTATATTCATTAACCTATAGTTTAATATCACATATCAACCATAGTGTTTTCTCCTCCACTAGATATAAATTATATTTATATCTAAATTCCTCCAATTAATGTATCTCATACATAAAGTCAATCATATCAAATATAATTAACCAGTTCAATTATATCATAAATAATCGAACTCCCTCTTGCAAATTTGAACATTTCAAACTGACTTAAAAACTGATTCTCAACTTGAATCCATTGAGCTACCGAGGGGACCTTATAGACCTATGGCTCAAAGCTCCAACGGTACGTGAATAGCTAACTAAACTCTTTAGCCATGAGATCTACGATCCGTTAACTAACAGACATTCCACTAAAGACTGACAGTTGAACTCTCTTTATCACAGATAAATTTTAGTGTCCGCTGGATATAACAAATCAACAATATGATAACCCTTCACAGATGCTCGTAAGTACAGCTGGGCCAATTTACCATTTTCCTTTGTAGTTACATCTAACTTCTTAAGTACCATTGATCTCTCTAATGAACAATACAACATAGTCCTACTATGTGTGGAAACCTCTCGGACCATGAGAAGGTGTGTAGCGTCAGATCGTTCAAACCCCGGGATCAGCCCTTAAGGGATCAATCTATTTACTTACCCCTACTTTGGGGAAGGATTGAATTCCATCTTGTGTAGTTGAGTTCCCAACTCCCAAATCAAACGATCCCTAGTTGAGTTCCCAACTCCCAAATCAAATCAAAAGACCGCCCTCAATGGTAGGAGTTCCCAACTCACTCAGGATTAAGGTCATGATACCTATGGTCATCCTAGTGAAGTGAAGTCTCTGTCATGAACGACGTGATATAACAAGACGTTAACACTTCGTGCTCAGGTCTTATACAAAATCCTTGTATAGGACGCCTACGCTCGCACGTCCCCACATGAATGATCAGACCATCTGTAGAAAGTCACAACACTTGTAACTATTTCACAAAGTGGGCCGCATCCATAGCGTTACTAGGATAAGGTTTCCCTCCTATATCCATATACTACAGACAATTTTGGTTATCACTTAATACATGATCCACTTGTATGTCACCACATACATGCTTAAGTTACATAATGACAACCAAGCATATTAGTTTATTGGTTTGTGGTAAAGCAAATAAAACATCCAATGTTCAAAGACAAGTAGTGAAGAAAATGTCATATATTATACATCACAAGCGTTCGTACAAAACCGTATTTACAAACTACAGGACACGAGAGTTTAAGGCATTATCCCCAACAATCTCACACTTGTCCTAAAGCAAGTGGGGTGTACAAAAACTAGTGGTCATGGGCTCATGCTTTTTGGCCAAAATGTCATTAAGGCTGGCCCAGATATATGCTCAGGCCTTTCCGTTCGCCCGTGTTCATAGCTCATACGCATCTCGAACGTTTCGAGCAGCGTTAGGAAGTGGAATAGAAGGTCACTTCTCCATAAGGATGAATCTTATGTCATCGATGAGTAAAATCGTATTAATAGTATTTTTCAAACTAGCGTAATTTTCGCCAGTCAGTTTTTCAGAAGCAAGTAAAAACAAAGTAGCAATAGCCATAATAAAATTGAAAAACAAAAAACAAACTTAATAAGTCTACTTGCATTAAACCACTTTAAAAACCAATTAAGTTTTAGCATAATAGTTCTAGTGTACCCTAAGTGACATCTATTTTGTAATGATGCTCCAGTGAGGAAGGACAAAAGTCATCGGAGGGTTATCAAATACCCTTTCACTAGAATGAGACAATTTCAACCATTAGACATAAACAACTCCTTGTAACTGAATCTAATAGTCACCATTGTTCGGTTCAAAATTTATTAAAATCCTTAACAATTCTGTGTAAGTGTAACCCTTCATTTTAGACCCAAGAGTCCTGCCTTAATGAGCCAACCTTAGGAAAAAGCCAATTAGGACAAGAGATTAAAGCAACCATATCCATTTCTGGAGATCAAATAAAGATTTATGCATAACTGCCATCCTTTAGCGGGACACTCTCGACGTGCCACGAGACGATGTACTAAAACTTTATCTAACCTAATGAGAAAGACCGAGGGATATATTGTCACCCGTCACGCTCCCATTTACTATGAACATTCTCTCCATTCATATTGTTATTGACCTACACAAATGCCAACCGTAGGGGGACACTTTAGAGGTGCCTCAAGATCGAGGATTGATCTCACGGTGTGAACTTGTAGGGAGAAATGTGTAGAAGTAAAGTGAAGTATCAGATGCCCATTTACCTCCCACTGAATGTTCTACCTAGGGTTCGTTTAACTAAGTGGTTTGTTTAATTTGCTAAAACACAACACTTGCATTTGACGATTAAACAAGTTTCATTCAAGTCTTATTAAATACTTCAACAGACTTTCATCAAATTTACATACATGTAACAAATTTATCTAATTCACCTTTCCTGGTAGGTTCCCATGTAGGGGTGCGACGTTTCTATCGACTTACGTACCCCAACCTAGCCAGAACCAATCTTAGCCAAAAGGTCCCTTATAGATATATTTGATACATATTTAATGTTCTATTAGTCAATTTAATCCTATTAAACCGAATTAAAAGATTAAACTTAGATTTCTAATCTCATTATAAATGTGATCTTAGGTCTATCTCAATCAAATTTTAAAATCCTTTTAAAAGATGATTAAAGCCTAAGGTTTGCATGCAAATCTTTCCTAGTGATTTTAATTCTAATTTCATTAATTATAACTCTTATAAAAAATGAAACAACTAAAATCTTGCCACATTGCTAGCTAGACATACATAAGGTATTTATAACATTTATAAATAAACCTAAGTGTCATGCTTCGTGCAATGTTCATTCATTACTAATATATAACTTTTATATAAAAAAGTAATGAACTAAGCATATATTCCATTCTAACAATCAACCTTATATTATAACACTTATAATATAAATGGTGCATGGATATGCTTTCATGCATGCATATATTATAACTCTATATTATATGATGCATGAGCATGCTTTAATGTAATTTAATCATGCATACTACTCTATTATGACACTTATATGATAAAGATGATGCATAAAATAAATACATAATCTATGGTGGGTTTTAAAACTATATGACCTACATTATGGCATATAATATAAACATACATCACATGCACATTCAATAAAAGTTGATGGACCGGGATAGAATATCTCAAAACCGGAAAGGAAATGCTAAACTATTGTAAAAGTTGGAGTCCACCGGTTTGAACAGGTGAACCGGGTCTTGAACCGCTTGCCTTGAAGCCTCGTCACTCAATTGTGTAGCTAATCCTTTGATCTTTGAGGAACGAGTGTCGAGTGTAAACGATCGTGTAGCAACGATCGCATAGCTTACGACTATGCGATGAGCATGAAAGTCCACGCGATCGTGCAACGCGCTTTGAGTAACGCAGGCCATACAATCATGTAGCTAACAACTTTACGATGAGCATGATAGTCTACATGATCGAGAAGCAAGCGCTGAGTGTCATATACTATGTGATTGTGTAGCATCTGACTTTGCAATGAGCATGATAGCCTACATGATCGTTTAGCGCGCATGCCTTGTGTCGAATATCAAATATTGTGCGATCGTTTACCCTTGATCGTCTATGCGATCATGCAGGCAACGCAACACAATCGCGTAGCATTAGCTATGTGATCGTTTTGCAAATGCTACATGATCGAATAGAAGAATTCTACATGAACGCATAGCAAAATCTAAGCGATCGTCTAACTTAAGATACATGATACAACTGTCGTTTCGTCTTCTCCATTGAAGCGAATTGCAACTCTTGCGTCTAAAACTTTTTCATGAACGACTCAAGAACTCTAAATGAATAGAGACTCGATTGCAAGAAATTATGCCCAAACGCAATTGCCCTTACAATTAACTTTTGTAAACATAAACAGAAAGCAATAAACGGAGACAACTATCTCGAAACATCCATCAACATCCACAAACATTTAACAGAACGCATTGTAGAAACTTAACACTCACCATATTGTACACAAAATTTAATACAGGAAATGGAATTTGGAAATCAGAACACAACTTGGCTCTGATACCAATTGAAGGAACTCTATTTAGAAAGAACCTTTGAGCGGAAGCAGATCGTCCAAATCCCAATGTGATTGAACGCATACATTTACAGTCATACAAAAACAGATTATGCATAAAACTTAAATTATAGCATGCTTTTGAAATAAAAAAATGAAGTTTAGAGATTATAACTTTGAAAAACAGTTCTTCAAGATAATCCTTCAATCGTACTCGTTCATGAACGCGTCAAACAAGTCCTGAACTCCTTCGATCAGAAGCAAATGAAAACTTGGTCCTCGAATCAACAGGGACACTACCACTTAGTGACCTTGGTATTCTCATTGTGAGAATCCAAGAGTGGTGGGATTTGGCTAATTTTGGTTAGAAGGGAAGTTTAGAGTTTGCAGGAGGAAGACGATCGAGTCAAGGTTATCATATAACAAAGGCTCTTGATCGTTTAGAAAGATGAGTCTATCGCCTACGCTCTGAAGAACAATCATGTAGATACTCGATCGTGTATACTCGTCTGTCTTTCTTTGGAATTATGAAACAAGTTTTATTTTATCCCAACTTTTGCCACACAAACTGAATAACTCCCAACTAAGGGTGGTTATGGAGAAAAAAAAGAGTTAATTATCAAATAATTAATAAATCATAAATAAATATAATAACTAACTTATCATCTTATATTTATAACCTATAATTTTAATATTGCATCATATACAATATATAAACCATAGTTCTTTTTCTCTATTTTATGGCATTTAATATAAGTCATATTTATATTAAATTCAATAACTATGAATCTAATTCATAGAAAATATATTTGAATCTTATTCAAATATTTATTCTTCCAATTAATCAATAATGTATCAAATACAATATATCAATTATATCATATATAATTGAATTAATATAATTATATCATATATAATTGAATTAATATAATTATATCATATATAATTAAATTCCCTCTTATTAATTTAAACATGTCAAATTAACAGAAAAACTGATTCTCAACTTAAATACAATATATCAACTTTAATCACATTATCCACCATCCGTTAACTGTCGGACACTCTACTAAATATCGACAACTGCACCCTTCGCACTACAGATTACTCGTAAGTACCGTTGGGCCAAATTGCCATTTTTTCCCTGTAGTTACATCTAACTCCTTAAGTACTACCAGTCCCTCTAATGAACAATAGATCATAGTCCCACTATGACTAAACCCCTCTCGAGCCAAGAGAGGGTGTGGCGCCATATTGGTCAAGACCCGGAATCAACCCTTAAGGGAGCAACCTATCTACTTACCCCTGCTTCGAGGAAGGAGTGAATTTCATTTGTGTAGTTGAGTTCCCAGCTTCCTAATCAAACGAATCTCTAAAATAGTAGGCTTGTTGAGTTGGTGATCTGGCCACTCTCACCCATGCAAATCAAATGACTGCTCTTATAGGCAAGAGTTCACAACTCACTCAGGATTAAGGTCATGCTACCTATGGTCAACCTAGTGAAATGAAAGTCTCAATTATGAATGGCGTTATATAATAAGACTAAACATTTCGTGGTCCGGTCTTATACAAACTCCTTTGTATAGAATATCCCCGCTCACATGTCTAATACACGAATGATCAAGATCAGATTATTTGTAGTACTTTACAGCATTTGTAACACCTACAAAGCAAGTCATACTTGTAGTGTCACCAGGATAAAGTATCCACCTGTATGTCTCCACATATATGTTTAAGTTACAATGGTAACCATGGATGTTAGTTTATTGGTTTGTGGTTAATGCAACTAAAATATCAAATATTTCATAGACATAATGAATCAAATATAAAATATTATAAATTACTGAAATGTTTGTTCATACAAGGTTTACAAACTACAGGACCCTATGAGATTTAGGGCATCAACCTCAACAATCTCCCACTTGTCCTAAACCTAGTGGGGTGTAGAAGCTAATCAAATTACAAGTACACAAAACAATAAACTAGGGCACAATACGCCCAATAAAAAATATCAAATATTTCATAGACAGGATGAATCAAATATCAAATATTATAAATCAGTAAAATGTTTGTTCATACAAGGTTTACAAACTACAGAACCCTACGAGATTTAGGGCATCAACCCCAACAATCAACCACTTATCCTAAAGCTAGTGGGGTATACAAGCTAATCAAATTACAAGTACATAAAACAATGAACTAGGGCATAATACATCCAGTACAAGATCTCCCACTTGCCATAGTCCAGCCGTGGACCCATGGTCTGTCCCATAGACCCATACTCTGTAGGTGACCCACAAACATTGTAGCCATGAGGGCCTTCCTAAATGGATCAGTAACGTTGTGTTCCGAAGCTATCTTCGTGACAATCACATCCCCTCAACGCACAATCTCTCGGATGAGATGGTATTTCCGTTCAATATGCTTGTTGCGCTGATGACTCCTAGGCTCACGGGAATTCGCCACAGCACCACTATTATCATAATAAAGGGTGATGGGCTTTGACATGTCTAGAACAATTTCCAGATCAGTCAGGAATTTCTTGAGTCAAACAGCCTCCTTATCAGCTTCACAAGTCGCTACATTCTTCGTCATCATGGTGCATTTAGGAAATCCACATCAGACTGTTAGGGATTCTAGAAAATCCACATCAGGATTAGTGTTCACTCTTAACGGAGGGGCAGTAGTATGGTGAAGCATCAAGTAGAGGTGCATCGCGGACTCCACCATGGAGGCTAAGTATGTAGTGGCTTGTGAAGCTGCTAAGGAGGTCGTTTGGCTCTAGAAATTCTTGACTGATTTCGAAGTTATTCTAGACATGTCAAAGCCCATCACACTTATTATGATAATAGTCATAAGCACAGCAAGCACATAGAGCAGAAGTATCATTTCATCCGAGAGATTATGCATCGAGGGGACGTGATTGTCACGAAGATAGCTTCGGAGCATAATGTTGCTGATCCATTTACGAAGACCCTCACGCCTATGGTGTTTGAGGGTCACCTGCAGAGTATGGGTGTATGGGACAAACCACTGTTGGACTAGGCAAGTGGGAGATATTGTACTGGGCATGTGATGCCCTAGTTTATTCTTTGTGTACTTTCTATTTTGTTTATATTGTACACCCCACTAGCTAAAGGACAAGTGGGAGATTGTTGGGGTTGATGTCCTAGATTTGGTAGGGTTCTATAGTTTGTAAACATTATATGAACAAACTCTTATATGATTAATAATATATGATATTTTATTCATTTTGTTTATAAAATATGTGATATTTTATTTGTATTAACCACAAACAATTAAACTAACATCCAAGATTAACTTTGTAACTTAAACAATTATGTGGATACATACAGGTAGATCATGTTTAAGTGATAACCTAAATAGTATGTAGTAAATGAATAAGGCTGGTGACACTACGAGTATGACCCACTTTATAGGTGTTACAATTGTTGTAAAGTGCTACAAATGATCTGATCCTGACAATTCATGTATTAGACATGCGAGTAGGGATACTCTATACAAAGGAGTTTGTATAAGACCAGACCACGAAATGTTTAGTCTCATTATATAACACGTTCAAAATAGAGACTTACATTTAACCAGGATGACCATAGGTAACATGATCTAAATCCTGAGTGAGTTGTGAACTCCTACCTATGAAGGCGATCCTTTGATTTGTATGGAAGAGAGTGGCCAGATCGTCGACTCAACAAGCCTACCATTTTTTGGATTCCTTTGATTGGGGAGCTGGGAATACAGCTACACAAGATAGAATTCACTCCTTCCCCAAAGCAGGGGTAAGTAGATAAATTGCTACCTTAAGGGCTAATTCCAAGTCTTGAACAATGTGGCACCACACCCTCTCCTTTCCCGAGAGGGGTTTAATCATAGTAGTACTATAATCTATTGTTCATTAGAGGAATTAGTGGTACCTAAGGAATTAGATGTAACTACAAGGACAAAACGATAATTTCGCCTACTTGTACTTGAAGGAACGTTTAAACAAGAGAATCTATGAGAGGAAGTAGATCTTTCCAATTTCATTGTGACAAAATTACTACACATACATTCTAAAAAACAAATATGCATTGTAACACTAATTACGGGCATGCATTGACACATAAAATACTAACGACTGAGAGAAGCGTACCATTTGAAGACAATCTTCAATCAAACTCAGTCCAGTGGAAGCGAACTCCTAGGCTCCTTATCGTTCAGCAAACAGTCGCCTAACAGCACCACGGTCATCTACATGATCGACAGCGCACGAACCAACAGCAAGCGGGGACGACACCACTATTTGAAGCCCTCGTTATTCTCGGAGTGAGAATCCAAAGGTTGGACTTTGATGGAATTGGTAGAGGGAGGAGGAAAACAATCGTGTAGTACGAACAAGAAAATGGGAGATAGTAGAAGACTATCGTATAGTCGAGTGCTTGTCGTTTAGAAAAAGGTACACATGTAGGTTTAGGTAAGCGGTCGTCTATCAAATAGTAAGAAATCGTTTAGGTCTACTCGACGCGCTAAGCGATCATATAGAAAAAATAAGTGATCGTTTTGAAATTGCGGACGAGAAAATGGGAGATAGTAGAAGAGTATCATATAGTCGGGTGCTTGTCGTTTAGAAAAAGGTACACATGTAGGTTTAGGTAAGCGATCGTCTATCAAATAGTAAGAAATCGTTTAGGTCCACTCGACGCGCTAAACGATCGTACAGAAAACATAAGTGATCGTTTAGAAATCGCGGACGACCGTTTAGTGCGCGGATGTGCGATCGTTTAGGAAGATGGCCACTATTGTATAGGCTCTCAACGCTATTCGATCGTATAGGTTCACACTGTGAGCGATTTTCTTGGATTCTTTTTCGTGTCTCGTAAAAATGAAAACAATTTTCATTTTATTCTTCAGTTATAAGAACTGAATTCGAACTTCCCACTTTTGCATGATTCCAGAGAAATACTCGACCAATTATCTCATAACCGCCTAATTAATTAAAGAATGAACATAATCATATTATATTGTTAACCTATAGTTTGATACCATATATCTACTATAGTGTTTTCTCCTCTACTTGATATAAATCATATTTATATCCAATTTCCTCCAAATAATGTATCTCATACATTTAGTCAATTATATCATATATAATTAACTAGTTAAATTATATCATATATAATCGAACTCCCTCTTATCAATCTGACCATTTCAAACTGACCCAAAAACTGATTCTCAACTTTATCCAAGCTACCAAGGGACCTTATGGACTTATGGCTCGAAGCTCCAACGGTACGTGAATAGCTGACTAAACTCTTTAGCCACGAGATCCACCATCCGTTAACTGTCAGGCATTCCATTAAAGACCAACTGCTGAACTCTTCTTACCATAGATATATTTCTGTGTCCATCGGATATAACCAATCATGAGTATGATGACCCTTCACAGATGCTCGTAAATATAGCTGGGCCAATTTACCGTTTTGCCTTTGTAGTTACATCTCATTCCTTAAGTATCACTGATTCCTTTAATGAACTATACGATATAGTCCAACTATATGTGAACACCTCTCGGGCTAAGAAAAAGTGTGTGACGCCACATCATTCAAGAATTGGAATCTATCCTTAAGGGAGCTATCTATCTACTTACCCCTACTTCGAGGAAGTAGTGAATTTCATCTTGTGTAGCTGAGTTCCCAGCTCCCGAATAAGGCGAATCCCCAAAGTGGTAGATTTGAGTCGGCGACCTGGCCACTCGCACCTATGCAAATCAAAGAACTGCCCTCAATGGGATGAGTTCTCAACTCACTCAGAATTGAGGTCATGTTACTTATGGTTATCCTGGTGAAGTGAAGTCTCTGTCATGAACGGTGTTATATAACGAGACGTTAACACTACGTGGTCAGGTCTTATACAAACTATTTGTATAGGACGTCCCCGCTCCATGTCCTCTACACGAATGATCTGGATCAGACCATTTGTGACAAATCACAACATTTGTGACCATTCCACAAAGCGGGCCGCATCCGTGACATTACTAGGATAAGGTTTCCCTACTATATCCATATACTACAGACCATTTTAGTTATCACTTAAGACATGATCCACTTGTATGTCACCATATACATGCTGAAGTTACATCCAGATAACCAGGGATTTTAGGTTTATTGGTTTGTGGTAAAGCAAATAAAACATTCAACTAAGCAAAATCAAGAAGTGAAGTAATATATCATATATTATACATCACAAGCGTTCATACAAACTGTTTACAAACTACAGGACACGAGACTTTAGGGCATCAACCCCAATAGTACTTACGAGCAATTTATGAAAGGTCATCGTACTGTTGATTGGTTATATCCAATGTACATAGAAATATATTTGTAGTGCGAAGAGGGCAGCTATCGGTCTTTAGTGGAGTGTTCGTCAGTTAACTGATAGTGGATAATATGATTATAGAGTTTAATCAATTATTCACGTACCGTCAGAGCTTCAAGCCACAGGTCTATGAAGTCCCCTTGGTAGCTCAATGGATTTGGTTGAGAATCAGTTTCTGGGTTAATTTGAATTGTTCAAATTAATAAAAGGGATTTAATTATATATATGATATAATTAAATTATTTCAATTATATATGATATAATTGTTATAATCTATTTGATACATTATAGTTTAATTGGAGGAAATAAACATTTGAATGAGATTCAAATATATTTTCTATGAATGTGATTCATAGTTGTTAAATTTAATATAAATTTGATTTATATTAAATGTGATAAAATAGAGAAAAGAAACTATAGTTTATATTGTATATGATATAATATTAAAACTATAGGTTATATGTTATATTTGATATAACATGTAATTTAATATAAATATAACATGATAAGTTTGTTATCATATTATATTTATATTATTTTATTATTATTTGAATAATAACTTTTCTCCTTTTCTCTCAACCACCTTAATGGGTAGTTATCAATTTTATGGCAACAGGAATAAAAGAAAAGTTGTTTTCTCTTCTTCCTCTACGACTAACGTTGGTTCATTGTTGGGATTGATGTTCTAATTCTCCCGGAATCTCATTGTTTTGTAAAGATGCACATTGTTAAATGAATAAAATAAGTGTTATTTAATTCTGGCATTTAATCATATCCAATAAACAAAGCTCTTTGGTTATCTTATGTGAACCTAAGCATGTATATATGATATACAAGTGGATCATGCCTTAATTGATAACCTAAATTGGTCTGTAGTATAAGGATTACGGTGGGATACCTGATCCTGGTGACACTACGGATACGACCCGCTTTGTAAAGGTTTGCAAGTGTTGTAAATTACTACAGATGGTTCCTGACCATTCATGTGGAGACGTGGAGCGGGAGTGTCCTATACAAAGAGTTTTGAATAAGACCTGGACCACGAGATGACTAGACTCTGTGTATAACGCGGTTGATACTAGAGGCTTGCATCTCACCTAAACGACCATAGGTGACACGACCTCAATTCTGAGTGTTTTGTGAACTCCTGCCTTTGAGGGCGGTCCTTTGATTAGTATGGGTGAGAATGGCCAAATTGCCAACTCAACATGCCTACCTTTTTGGGGACTTGTTTGATCAGGGAGCTGGGAACTTAATCCACAATATGTAATTCACTCCTTTCCCGAAGCAAGGATAAGTAGAGAGATTGCTCCCTTAAGGGCTGATTCCGGGGCTTAAACATAGTGGCTGCAACTTCTCTTTGGAAGAGAAGACTCAGTCATAGTAGGACTATGATTTATGTTCATTAGAGGAATCAGTGGTACTTAAGGAGACAGATGTAACTACAGGGGCATAACGATTATTGGCCCAGCTATACTAACGAGTGATCTGTGAAGGGTTGTCGCACTGCTCATTGGTTAAGATGGACACATAATATATCTATAGTGAGGAGAGTTCAACTGTCGGTCTTTAGTGGAGTGCCTGACAGTTAACGGATGGTGGATCCTGTGACTAAATAGGTTTAGTCAGTTATTCATGTACCGTTGGAGCTTTGGATCTATAGGTCCATAAGGTCCCCTTGGTAGCTTGGATTCATGTTGAAGGATCAGTTATTGGTGTTGATTTGAAATGTTCAAATTGACAAGAGGTATTTTGATTATATGTGATATAATCGGCTTAATGTATAAGATACATCTAGTGGAGGATGGATGTAAATGAGATTTACATTAAATATTATGGAATAGAAAAAGAACTATGGTTTATGTGTTTCATGAGATGAAATATGAAAACTATAGGTTATAAATATAGTATGATAAATTGGTTATCATTTATATTTATAATAATATTAATTATTAGATAATTAATACTTTTTCTTTTAAATAACCAAATGTAGTGGGTGGTTATTTATCATGGTAACCGTGAGTTTAAAAGGAAATCGGTTTCCTATTTTGAAAAAAGTGTGTTTCACAAAAAGTTTGAAAAGTTTTGAGTTTTCTCTCCGACGAAAAGAAACTCACGGAAGTCATCAAGTAAATACATATTTACTAAACGACGGCTGGCTAGGTAAACAATTGTGCAGGTGCGAGCTAAACGATCGTGCAATGTTTACTAAACGATCGCATAGCTTTGCGAGACGATCGCTGGCCCAAGGTAAACGATCTTGTAGAATCGACCGAGCAAAACGATAAAGCTAAATGACCGAATAGCTTTAGCTAGACGATCGCATAGCTTTATCTAAACGAATGGGAATCGATCTATACAATAAGTCTTCGACTTCTCCCACTTGCCAAGTCATGTACGCGATCGTTCTTTCCTTCGTTCGTCTGCCTCACACCAAGTCCGAACAGAGCCCACCCTCTAGATTCTCACACCAAGAATACCAAGGTCACCTTGTTGGTGGTGTCAGACTCAACTCGACACCGTCGAGGTTTTTCGGAGGCCGTTCGCTGTTGTGGAGGAGTTCGTGACCGAGGAGATCGTTGCGGACGAGCGCGAAGTGTTTGTGCTGTGTTTGTTCTGCTGTCTCTTATACACATCTAGATGTGTATAAGAGACAGGTCCAGTCGTGTACGCAATCGTTCTTTTCTCCGTTTGTCTGCCTCACACCAACTCCGAACAGAGCCCACCCTCTGGATTTGCACACCGAGAATACCAAGGTCGCCTTGTTGGTGGTGTTAAGGGTGATCATCGGCCGGTCGAAGTCGGTTTTTTGACCAGACTGACCCTGAACCAACCGGTCCCGCACGGCAAAAGGGCTAAAAAACGAACGGCCAATCGGTCGGTTTTGTTGGGTTAGAACTTTTTTTTCCTTCTTCTTCTTCTTCCTTTAAAAGAAATTATATTTATTTATTACAATTCTAAGAAAAATTACAATTATAAATTATAAATCGTTATAATTTTTTTTGGTTATTAGTAGAAGTCGACAAGTCGTTATACATAGCAATTTTTAATAATAAAAAAAAACAACTATTTATTAACTTCCTTATCAATCATGTTTAGTTTTCTCTTTTAATTTGTGATTGTGAGTCAAAATTCAAGATACTATTTCACATTTTATTTTTTTAATACTTATGGCATAGAGCTAGCCTAGAGGTATTAAAAATAAAATATGAGTGAATGATTTGATTTGACAACCCTTAATAATTAACAATTAATATGTACATTATTTGAGATTGTGTTACTGCTCACTTCACTTAATTGCTTATAGAACCTTTAATACATTTTACATATATAATTGAAAACAAAACTAATATAAGAGTCGAGAGTCACATGACACATGGTCACACTCACATACAATATAATTGAAAAAAAAACAAAAACAATATAATTGAAAACAAAACAAAACTAATATAATTGAAAACAAACCTTTAATACATACGTCACAAATAGAAATGTCAGATGACACATAGCCACACTCACATACAATACAATATAACTAGAAAATAGAAATTACAACATGAAGTCAATTGTCAAATACAAGCCAATGATAATAAAACATAAAGTCAATTGTCCAATACAACCCAATTACAATAAAATCAAATGATAAATGCTTAATCGTTAACAGACAACTTTGCAAAATCTGGAAGGTCTTGAATGTCTTTTTCATTGTCCATAACCGCTCTGAATCCTATATAATTAAGATTAAGAAGAGAAAGACAACCTCATTAAGATTTTAATCTAACAAGTTACAACTACAAAATACAAATGATGAATAAATACCTTCTTCAAATAATGAAGCTTCTTCCATGTCATGCTGAACTTCAAAATCTATTAGATCAGAATTTAGCCAATTTTGAGTACAAATGAGAGTCTCCACTATTTTTGGAGCCAATGAACAATGTGATGAATCAACAACACGTCCTCCTGTACTAAAAGCCGACTCAGACGCTACAGTAGATACTGGAATTGCCAAAATATCTCTAGCCATACAACAAAGAACCTCAAACCAATGACTGTTCCTCTTCCACCATCGAGGTATGTCAAAATCACCTTCCAACAAATAAATATCAATCTCTGACCTTGGTTCAAAAGTTGTAGTCTCATTGCCTTCAAAATCAAGATCAATTGTATCATAGACAAAGTCTTCACCCACCTTTTCAGTTGGATCACAATCAATCACAGTCTCCGAGGCTGGGACAATTGGTGTATTAGTAGAAGTACTACCACTCCCACTCTGAGTATGAGTAATACTGTACTCATAAAAGAGACGTCTACAACATTGTTCCACTACATTTCCCATAGATTTGGCAACCTCTGGCCCAAAAAATTTTTAAAACAAAAAGATACAAACCTTAGTTTTTTTCGAGGATCTAGCACAATAGCAACATACGACAACAGATTATTTTTTTTATTGTTCCCCCAATACTTCTCAAATTTGGCCTTCATGCTATTGGCCATTCCAACTAGCATTGCATTTGCACTACTAGCATTCAAACGTATACAAATCCAAACCACTGTAATCTGATGAAAAACCATATTCGAAGTGATGTACAAAGACCCTGAAATTTTCAAAGTCACATCATAAAAGACCTTTAAAAACCTAATCAACATCTTAGCATTTGTCCAATCTTCCTTATTTGGTGACAAATCGTGTCTATAAGAAGCATCTTCATCTTCTAATCTATCAAAATCCTTTTCAAACTTTACAGTTGCCTCAAGCATCAAATATGTAGAGTTCCATCTAGTGGGAACATCAAGACACACATAACTCTTACAAGATTTTTTTTCAATTTCAATGCACTTTTTAAATTTCAAAAAACGTATAGAAGAAGATCTTATAAATCGTACAGCATATCGAATCCTTTCAATGCAATCATTATGTTCCTTAAAAGAATCACATACTATGAGATTTAATATATGAGCACAACAACGAACATGCAGAAATTCTCCACCAAACAATAATCCCTTATTGAATCTTTTCAAAAGATAAGCAACGACAGTATCATTCGAGCTTGTATTATCAACAGTCAAAGTTATACCCTTTCAATGGCCTAATCCTTCAAATTCTTTTCAATGGTTTTACCAATAGTATCGCCTTTATGATTCTCAATTGGACAAAAACTAAGTATTCTTTTATGTAATCTCCAAATAGAATCTATGAAATGGGCAGTTAGGACCATGTAATTTATATTTTGTCCCGATGTCCAACAATCCGTAGTGAGAGAAACTCTATACTTCCTATTCACAAACATGTCTTTCAAACGCTTTTTCTCATTACATACAACTTAAGCACATCCCTAGCCATAGTAAACCGAGACGAAACAACAAATCTAAGTTGACTTGCACATGTTAATCTATCGACAAATTTCATAAATCCTTTACCCTCCACAAACTTGAATGGCAATTCGTCAACAATTACCATTTCCACCAAGGCTTCCCGACAACTCTCTAAATTATATGACTCACATACAAGTTGTGACGTATTATCCCCAACATTGTCTTTGGCTTTAGATTTGAAAGATAATGCCATTTGGGTTTAATCTCTCTTTTTCTGGTAAGGGTATTTTTTAATATTTTCTAAATGATTCTTCATAGTCCCAGTAACATTACGTTTGGAATGACATGCATAGATAACTCCACAGTACTTACATTGAGCATGAGAGTCATTAGGATCACCTTTTAGCTTCTCAAAATGATCCCAAACAATGGATTTTTTCACCGCCTTCCTTCTTTTCGATGGATTTGGAACGTCTGATGTCTCATTTGCTGAATCAACATCAATGATATTTGTATTGGTATCCGTTCCTTCTGCATCTCGTTCAATTTTGATGCATCAGTTGCAATTCCATCAAACTCCATATCCAATGAAGCCATTTAGCTAAACAACAACATGACGAACGTCGTCACTCGTCATTATCACACAATTCACAAAAATTCAAAGGATTTCAACTTTACATAAGCACCAGTTCTATGCCAAATCTTCCAATTCTTAGTTCAATCTCTATAAAATTAGAATACATTACAAAATGTATTGCAAATCGATAATGAAAATTTTTTAAAAGTAAACGATGATTCTATACAGTGGACAGCCTCATAAAACAATGATTCTAATTCACACAGATTTTTTCACATAATGGATAGCCTCATAAAACTATAAAATTAGAATACATTACAAAAGAATCCTTATTAAAACGATGATTCTAATTCACACAGATTTTTTCAATGATTTGTCCACTAAATTCTCATTCTTAGTTCATTGAAAACAGACCTGGGATGCAAATCGAACTGAACGGAAGGTCTCTTCACTCTTGTACTGAACTGAACAGAAGAGGATGACGAGCAAGGAAGAAGACGAGCAAGGAAGAGATACAACTGAAGCTGAAGAGGACACCGGAAGAAGACGACGAGCAAAGCAAGGATGAGCCATGGATGAAGAGGAACGGAAGAAGGAGCTTCTGGTGGGGAAGCTTGCGAATCTGTGGTCTGGAGTCGTGGACGAAGAGGAACAGAAGAAGGAGCAATGCGTGCGACTGCGACTGTTGCGAGGATGANTTGCGAATCTGTGGTCTGGAGTCGTGGACGAAGAGGAACAGAAGAAGGAGCAATGCGTGCGACTGCGACTGTTGCGAGGATGAAAAAGAAAAACCCTAAGCGATAAAACTAATAATTAAATAATAAATTTATTTTTTTCAATTCGATTGGGTCGGGTCTAGACCCGACCCATTGGGTGCCCGATCGACCCTAAAATCGGTGGAAGATTCCAAACCGACCCCTACTCGATTTGCTTGAATTTTCGACCAACCGACCCTATTTCGGCCGGTTTAGGTCGGTCGTGTCGGTTTATCGGTCTACCATGCTCGCCCCTAGGTGGTGTCAGACTCAACTTGACACCATCGAGGTTTTTCGGAGGTCGTTCGCTGTTGCAGAGGAGTTTGTGACCGAGGAGATCGTTGAGGACAAGCACGAAATTCGTGTTGTGTTCGTGCAGTGTTGCGGTCATGTAGATTGATCATTCGTGGTTGTTGTGATCGATCAGAGTGCGCATCGGAGCGTAGAGACGCTTCTTTCGTTGTTAGTATAATTTTTCCTTCTGTACATTTGATGTTCATGCTGTAATTTTTCTATATATTTGCATAACTATTTATATTGAAGTCGACTGTAAATGTATTGTTGATTCATGATTGTAATTTGGAATAGTCTTGCTTCCGCTGCTCACGGAAATCCTGATTCCGATTTCCTTCAGGTTCCAGCCTAAACAGAACTGTCCTTAGACAAATGTCCCTTATAGATACATTTCTTACAAATTTAATCTTTTATTCAAAAACATAATTTAATTCTATTAAACTGAAATAAAAGATTAAACCTACTTCTAATCGCGATATACAAGATCTTTAAACCTACTCCTAAAAAAAAAAGACAAAAACAAGATATACAAGATCTATTAAGTATATATTTGTGTATGAATTAAATAGGAAAAAGGGATTCAAAAGTAACATACCTTTGAAGACTAATCTCTTCTCAGTTCCTTTCCAGAACTTAAACACAACGAATACTTTGATCGTAAAAATGCAACAATCAATTGAACACTGCCATGCAAAAACCTTGTTATTCTCGGAGTAGAAAATCGATGAGAATTGTGCACTTCAAGATTAATTTGGAGAAAGAATTTAAAGGAAATAATTTTAGAGAACAAGACAATATCACACTCCGCCAAAATCTACACATTTTAGGTGTATTTATAAGAGGGCAAGAGGAAGATGAAAGAACAAATTCATTCACCTTTCATATACCAACTAATGAGAAAATATAAAGAGAAAAAATTATTTAAAACCAATTCTCTAATTAAAAAACATTTAATTAAACAAAAAAATAAATTTTTCTTTAATTAATAAATATACTTAAATTAATAAATTCATTCTTCTTCGTTATGCCAATTAATGAAAGAATATGGAGAGAAAAAGTTTTTTAAAACCAATTCTCTAATTTAAAAAAAACTAATTTTTCTTTAATTAAAACACATATACATAAATTAACTGATGTAATATTATATATATATATATGTAAACAAACCAAATACTCTCACTTAATCAACAATATTTAATATAGATGAAATTCATATTAATATTTGAATCATATTCAAATAATTATTTTTCTCTCAAATAAAACTTTATATTATAATGTATCATATACATTATATTATATCTCATAATTATATCTTACTTAATCAATTCCCTTTATTAATTTGAACAATTCAAATAAATCCAAATTAATTTGATTCTCACTTACCATAAATGAGCTAACAAGTGGATCTTATGAACCTATAGTTTGAAGCTTCAATGGTACTCAATTAATTAATCAAACTCTTTGATTAAACTAATCAACTTCCATTAACTATCGGTCACTCCACTAAAGACAGACAACTGCATTCTTTGCACTATAGATATCTTCCTTTGTCTATTGGATATAACCAATCAATGGTACATCGACCCTTCACAAATTGCTCGTAAGTACAGTTAGGCAAAAATTACCATTTTATCCCTGTAGTTACATCTAACGCCTTGAGTACCATTGATCCCTCTAATAAACAAAAAGTTATAGTCTAATTATAACTAAACCCCTCTCTGGCCAAGAAAGGGTGTGGCGTCACATTGTTCAAGCCCCATAATCAGTACTGAAGGGAGCAACTTCTCTACTTACTCTAACAACAGAGAATGAGTGAATTCCTTCTTGTGTAGCTATATTCCCAGCTCCCCAATTAGACGAATCTCCAAAATGATAGGCATAATGAGTCAGCGAAACTGGCCACTCTCACCCTTTCAAATAAAAGGATCACCTTCATATGCAAGAGTTCATAACTCACTCAGGATTCAAGGCAAGACACCTATGGTCATCCTGGTGAAATGTAAGTCTCGTCAATCAATGGTGTTACATAGAGAGATTATTCATTTCGTGGTCCGGTCTTATACAAACTCTTTGTATAGAATATCCCTGTTTACATGTCTCCACATGAATGATCAGGTTTGGATCATTTATAGCGCTTTACAACAATTATAACAACTACAAAGTAGGGCATATTCATAGTGTCACCAAGACAAGGTACCCAGCCTTATCCATCTACTACAGACTGTTTAGGTTTTTACTTAAACATGACCCAACTGTATGTCTATACATACATATTTATGTTATACAAGATAATCTGGATTTTAGTTTAATGGATTATTACATAAGTTTCATAAAACTAATCGACAATGATTCAACTAACATATAACTATGAGACTTTAGGGCATACATCCAAAAAAATATTACTGATCATCTTGATGTAATTAACTTTATTTTCTCTTCTAGTTGTCACCTCTTCTTCAAGATCACCAGTTATGTTATTAGAGGGATGATTTTTACGTATCCTACTGGAAGGTTGCTTGTTACTAGCTTTAACATGCTTAGAAGCATTCTGATAATCCTCCACAAGGATTTTCAAAATCATGTTAAAAGGCATGTCAGACTAGATGTTAGGGACATCAATATTGACAAGCAAAGTAGTGTTGGAATCTTATTCTTCCATAGAAGTAGAGTCAAAGGAGCCTCTATCATCATCGATCACAACATCAATAGACTTCATTGTAGGCATGATAAGCTCGACCATTTGTGGAATATCCAAGAAAAACCCCTTCATTTGATTTGGAATCCTATTTCCGTCTAGCCGCTCTGTCCACAAGAGTGTAGCAAGTACTTCCAAAGATGGGAAAAATTTCACAATCGATTTTCTCCTTCTCCATATTTCAAAAATTGTGTTTAAGGTACCTATTCGTAAAACAACACTGTTGTGGATATGACATGCTATGTTTAGTGCTTCTGCCCAAAACTGGAATGGCAGATGTTTTGCATGTAACATCGCTTGAGCCATCTCCTGAAGTGTCCGTTTTTTTCCTCTCTACAACTTCGTCCTGCTGAGGAGTAATAGGGGCCGAGAATTCATGATGAATTCCAGAGTATTGGTATAACTTAGTAAATTGAGAATTTTCAAATTCCCTACCATGATCACTTCTAATTCATATCACATTCAAATTTTTCTCTTATTGTAATTGAAGGCAAAGTGCTTGAAAAGTAGTAAAAGTATCTTATTTTTCATGAAGAAAAGGTACCCACGTGTATTTGGAGAAGTCATAAAAGACAATTAAAACATATGGTTTGCCTTCCAGACTCTCTGATTGCATGGGACCCATAAGGTCCAAATGAGAAGTTCCAGTATATGGGTCGAACCCGAGTGACTTATCTGTTTGTGCGAAGTATGAGATTGTTGTCCTGACTAACAATCTCCACAAATAATTCCAGTGGAGGCAGGTAATGAAAGGAGTCCATATAGAATTTTTAGCAAGTGCTTTTGTATAGTTTTCATGCTCACATGCCCAAGGTGTTTATGCCATAGGCTGGCTTCATCTTGTCTGAAGAGATGACACTTGCGAAGTATTGTCAAAACTCCACATATAACAATTATCGTAAGAATATGTACCTATCATGGCAAGAGCTTTGACATCGTTTGTGACAAAATATTTGTCTTTGGTAAAACTCACGTTCAGAGCTTGATCATATAGCTAACTGATGCTAATAAGATTAGCAATAAGCGAAGTCCCTCAACCAACATTACATCCTTCAATGGTGGAAGACCCGGGTAATTAAGTTTTCCTTTCCCAATTAGGGGTGTTCAAAAAAATCGAAGACCCGAAAAAATCGAGGAGAACCGAACTGACCCAGAGACTAGACGATCGTTTAACAAGTCCAAATGATCGTTTACAAAATACTATACGGTCGCTTAAATTATCTACACGATCACTGAGCTTCGCTACACGATCGCTAAGTAACAAAGTACTATACGATCGCCTACCCAATGCTACACGATCACTGAGCTCGGCTACACGACCGCTGAGCTCGATTAAACGATCGCTTAGCTCTACTACATGAACGCTGAGTAACAAAATGTTATACGATCTCCTACCCAATGCTATACGATCGTTTAGCTCTGCTACACGATTGTTGAGTAACAAAATGTCATACGATCGCCTACCCAATGCTATGTGATTGCCTACCAAATGCTACATGATCGTTGAGCTCAGCTACATGATTGCTTAGCTCTGCTACATGATCATTGAGTAACAAATTGTTATACGATAGCCTACCTAGTGTTATACGATCGCTGAGTAACACTAGACGATCACCCACGAAGACCTCGCGATCGCTTATCCGGAACTACCAAATGCTATATGATTCACCTATTAAATTGGAGGCCTATCAAATATCCGAAATATTTCGTCAATCTCCATTTTTTTTAAGGGAACCGATGGAACCGAACTAACCCAACCCTTTTTTTTTTTTGGGTTGGTTTGGTTTGGGTTCATAATTGAACAAAGGTTAGTTTGGGTTAGAAAAATACACGAACTGAAGCATAGGGTTGGGCCTAAAATATCCCTAAACCCAACCCAACCCAACCCACGAATACCCCTATTCCCAATGATCTTACCACAAGCGTTGTCTCCAAAAGTGACCTTTCTTGAGTTGACAAATTTGAAATAAGATAAATAACTCTTCTCACCAGTCATATGTTGAGAGCTTCCACTATCAATGTACCAAACTCTTTAAGTAGAAGATTTGAAGGATGTCAATACAACATTACATTTATTCTGAACATTCTTCTCTCTCCAAACCTGTTTTAGTTTTGTCTGACTCTGACAGTAATTCTAAGAGAAGTAATGAGCCCTTATGGGATAAGTGGGTCTGTAAAGAATTTCCAATAATTGATAGCAAAAAGGACGTTTATGGCCCACTTTGCTACAATAGAGAAAAATCAATCTTGTTCTGAATGAACGATTGCCTTGCCATATAGAATTGCTCGAGGAACTACCTGTAAAACCATAGGACTTTGGATCTTGAGCTCTAACAAACTCAATCTTTTGCTTTATTCGTGCTCGAATCGATGTCATTAATTCGACTCTAACTGAAACAAAAATATTTATAAATCATCGAAACCTAAATGGAAAGTATGGGGTCGATCCGAAGGGAAGGCTTTTTTCTAATTTTTTTAAAGCTAAATTCAACTATGAAAGCGATCAAAATGGGGGTTTTGATAAAGCAAGAAACATACTTGAAATTAAAAGAAAGAGAATAAATGTAAACAAGAATTTATCGGTCTCATTCTAGTTCAAGTTAGACATTCTTTGCAAATTCTATCATTGATTTCCACGAATTAATTATGCAAATAAATTATGCACACAACTACTCGTTTGACTCGAGCAGGCTAACCTCTACAAAGGCGGATAGCTAGTAAAAATCAAATCAAGAAAGTGTTCTAAACATTGATTAAAGTTGGAAAGGCCTAACTCTAATCAACCTATATGTCTCTAATCCTATTGGGTTCAATCGCGTCCATATAGAATAGAGAACATATGCATTAAGTTCGAGAATTCAATTTTTTTGATTAATCATCAAGATAGCCACTTGGTAGACCTTAGCTAGACCTTAGTAGACATTCTTATATATGAATTAACTATTGCAACTTGGTAGACCCAAATTAACTATTGCCACTTGGTAGACCTTAGCTAGACATTCTTATATATGAATACATTCAAGCAACATATCCAATTAGCAAAATTAAGAATCTTGCCTATACATGCTTAAAAGATAAAGATCCTTAAACATGCTTTTAGAACTTAAAACAGATTCAAAGATCCACAAATCCAGAATGCAAATTGTAAAGAAAAGCAGAAAACTCAAGAAGATTGCAAAAATCCTTGAAACTAGAAACAAGATTGAAGAAATTACTTCACAAATCCATTGACAAATCTATGAAAAAATTCATTACATTGTTTAAAATCAAAGAAAGAAATAAAAATCTAAGTAATTGGAAACAAAATTATCAAGGAGATCAATAGATGAAGAGAGAAACTCCGGACTCCATGAAAATTATGCCTCTCTTTACGAAAAAATGAAAGAAAATTTTTTATGTTTGCAGGTGTAGCGTCGCGACACTAAGGCTAGCATTGCAACGCTACATCGTAAAAAAGCAGATAAGCATTAGGTTAGGGTCGAGACGTTTGGCTGATGTTGGGTTGCACAAGGCACACGCGCGCGTGGACAATTCTGTCAATCTCCAGAGCGTTGCAACGCGGGTCTATTTTGCAGCAAATGAGTGCATTCTATCTTCAAGTGTTGCTCAACGCTTCTGGGAGGGAGTTAAATATTATGCAACGGAAGTATCAAGGATCTATAAGCATTCAAATTTACTAATTTTGGCATAAACTAAAGCATGCTTTTTTAAAAAGAGGGTTTTGAGATCATACCTTTGAAGAACTCTCCAAGAATCTGAATGTACAGCAGCAATCTTCACTAGAGATCACCGTGAACCACCTCAAAGTATCCTTTACTATCCTCTTGGAGCTTTAGACAGAGTTGTGGGACTCAAGAATAGCTTGAAATGGTGAGGAACAGTGAAGAACACACAACAGCCGGATAAGAAGAATAGTTTCTTCTCACAGAGATTTTTTTCTCAAAATTTCTACATTAGTTCTCCTCAAATGACTCCAATCTTCTTTATATATTGCAGATGAACATGCAAAGAAGTGAAGTTCATGGCTTGCAGCTCATGCTTGGAGAATTAATGAAAAGAAGTTAATGGCTTTTATGTAAGCATAAAGATGAAGATAATGGAAAATCTGCATTCTCCATTTTATGCTTGCATGCAAAATCCACATGATGCTGCTTCTGATGGCATTTTGGTAATTATTTTGATTCTCTTCGATTTTGTTGATTTCCTTGTATCTTCATCCTTTTTAGTCCAAACTTCTTGAAATAAACTCTAATTGCTCTCGAGACTATTTTACCTACAAAATGAATATTAAAAGTAAACAAATAACACAATTTTAAGGGAATTAACGTAAAAAAAATATCTCTCTCTTCAAGACCTATCATGCTTGCTTCCCTTTAGAATTTGACTGATTATTATGTTGGCTTCCACCTTTTGAAAAACCAAACCCAGAGTTATCATCAACTCTCTTTCCTTTCGTCAAAATTTTCTCCAAAGACTCGGTACCAGTATTCGACATTTCGATGTTTTACACACAAATTCTTCTCAACTTTAACTTGAGAATGTTCACGTTTCAAGGCTGCGATTGTCAACAATCGATGTTTCAATTCTCACTTTTTGAACATCGAGGGATTTTCTGTCATCTTGTCGTTTGAGAAAAAGTGCATGATAAGAAGGATCTGCAGACCCTTGACTCGCGACATCGTGAACGTTTTCAGTAAATCCATCGTACTTAGTATTCTCACATAATGAGGTGTTAAAAAAGATGTTACTAATAAATGCTTTGCCATCTTTCTCTGAATCACTGTTGTCTTCATATTTAGCATCAGACAAAGTTAAAACGTAGCCTTTACTCTATTTCTTCAGAAAATTAGAACATTCAGCCCGAATATGACCATAACTGTCACACTATCTGCATTTGAAGTACTTTTCTTTTTTAGAAACGAAAGTATCTGACTTGTCAGCTTCTTTCTTACTATTCAGAGATCTGAGTTGTTTGAGGGGGAGAAGAAGCACCAAGGTTGTTGATGTTAGAGGCGTCAGACATATTTCCAAAATATTTAAGAACATGATTAAATTTCTTTGAAAGAAGTGATATAGATTCAACAAAGGAATCCTATGACTCTTTATCTGGCTCAACAAGTCCCTCTTTAACTAAGGATTGAAAAGCAATTTCCTTATTCTTCTTCTCGGACTTTCCATCTAAAGGCATCTCAAACATAAGCAAGGAACCAAATAATTCATCCACCCTCAGCTTTGTTATATCTTGAGTTTCCTCAATGGTAGTGACTTTCATGTCAAATCTCTAAGGTAAAGACCTAAGAAACTTCCACACAAGTTTTTCTTCCGAAACTTTCTCTCAAAGGGAAAACGACTCATTTTCAATGTCTAGCAATCAAGCATTAATTCAACAATGGATTCTTCATCATGCATTCTAAGGTTCTCAAATTTCAATGTCAACAATTGCAACCTTAACATCTTGACTTTAGAAGTTCCCTCATGAGCAACGGATAAGATATCTCATGCCTTCCTAGCAGGGATACAAGTATTAATTAGTCTGAATATGTTGATGTCTACACCATTAAATATGGCGTTCAAGGCACGAGAATTCTCCAACAAAGCTTCATCTTCTTCTCCAGACCACTGAGACTTTGGCTTCAAGATTTTCCTTCCATCATTAGTTTTGGTGGTAGGATGAGACCACATTCTTCCAAGTTTTGATATCTATCGACTTCAGAAAGGTTGTCATTTGAGCTTTCCAATATGTATAATTTGCTCCATCTAGAATTGGAGGATAAATGGTAGAGCCACCTTCTTTGATCCCATCCATGATTGAAGCACCTAAGATGAAAGTGACGCACTCTGATACCAATTGAAAAAGAAATAAGATGATTCCCCACTTGAAATACGAATATTAAACAAAAAGCAATGACAAACATTGTAACAATAAAAATACTACAACAAGTAAACAAGTAAAGGCACATAGAAGTCGGTAACCTAGTTCGGTGATACTCCATTTAAGGATAGTGTGCCCAGGAAAGATAATCTACTAATATTAAAGAGTTAAGCAGTTTACAACATAGTACTTATCTGTCATCCACAATCACTAAAGTGACTCACGTACAGCTCAATTCACTAGTTACCTAGGCTCCCTCTAGATGCGAGACTCCCTCTCAAGTGTACTTAGGCTCCCCCTAAGTCTGATAATATTAGTGTTAGACAATTCAGATTCTGATAGTGTGTGAGACTCCTCCCACTGAGATATCTTTCCCTTAGTCAGTGAACTCCATTCTCTGATGAATCTTAAGATCCCCCTAAGATGAAGACTCCTTATCGAAGTTGAATCTTAGGTTCCCCCTAAGACTGAGAATCTCTTCTTTGGCAGCAATGGGTTAGGCTCCTCTATAATTTACTTCAAAATGTTATACTTTAATTGATGAAAGAACTTGCACAGCGGAATAGCGAGGAACAAGCAAAAACACAACGTTGCACAACAATGGTCGTAGAACAGAACGCGTCTTGCCTGATTAACAAAAGCGGTAGCCCTAAATGTTCATCTTATATCTCCTTAAATAATCGAAACCAAGAAAGGAAACAAATCCCCATTTGGAATAGGAAAGTCGCGCTTCAATAAAAGAAAATATCGGACGAAATATTACAACTGGATATTTCTAAAAAAGGAAAATATTCTGCAAAAAAATAATCTAATGTCACAAACAGATGTTAAGATTTTATTTAAGAAAACTGCAGAAACCACTACCTTAGAAAAATTTAAAGCCAACTAAACAAATATCCAACAACAATGAAGCCCTTAAAAGGAGGCGATCAGCTCTGTCGGCTTATTATGGACTTTTTGTGTAAGTTTCTTTAATAATTTCCTCTCTCACAAAACTTGTTGATGATTTCCTTACGGTAACTAAGAACCTATTTACTCTTAATATTAGGAGGAATAATCGATTGTTCATTAATAAGAGAGTTTCGGTCATTCCATAGGAACCAGCGCAAGAGAGCAATTAGCTCAAGATTTTCCATCGAACAAGCATCATCAAAGCCGCACCATCTATTAATAAAGCAGCCATTAAAATCTTAGAAGATCAAAGGATATTCAAGGATTAGTGCCATACTTCTATGGCTTTGGGACAAGTGAAGAGTATATGGCCAGAAGACTTCAATATTTTCTTTGTTATTTTGGTTTTTTTTTTTTTTTTTTTTAAAGATTAATGTTATTTATATGATTTTGAGATGGTTTAAATGGTTATAAATTACCCATAAATGGTCTAAATTGATTCACTTATAACGAATTAGAATTTAAATTTATACAATTTGAAAATTCAATTGATACAATATAATAATTTAAAGGAATAATTATAAATAACAAATTACATTTTTAGTTCTCAAATTTTGAAGAATAAGTGCATTTGGTTCTAGGTTTTTAAAACGTACATTTTTAGACCTTGACTTTTTAGAATAAGTGCATTTAGTCCTTCAGTTTTCAAAATGTATTTTTTAGCTCCTCAAATTTTTAATAATAGATTTAAAATGTCCTTAAACTATTTTTTAATTCATTTTATATAACTATATGAAATTTTGAATTACAAAAATATGTTTAAAAAATAATTTTAAAAGGAAGAGATAATCTTTAAAATATTAATTTTTAATTTAAAGTAATAATAATTAAATTAATGTATGGGCTTTTTAAACATATTCTTAAAAATTTAGAGACTAAAAATGTATATTTTAAAAATCTAAAGACTAAACGTATATATTCTTCAAACTTCGGGGACTAAAAAGGTAATTTACCGATGAATTCCTTTTACCTACCCATCCAATTTTAACCAACATTCTACTCTATAATTTGGAATCCCTACTTTCATTAAAAATAGATTAAGAAAAGCAAATGCAAGTGTCTTTTTAAAATCAAAGATATATAACAAGTTATTAGAATAACTTAACATTAAAACTAAATAAAGAAACTAAATTTATACACATAATGGGAAAGGAAACTTCCTCCCAACTCCACGCAACAACAAAAAGAAGTCCTATTTTTATTCTGCGCGTACGAAAAGAAAATATACCATATGAAGAAACGAATATAATTTAATTTTCCAAGGTTCAATTAATTATTTAGAAAACAAAAAAACTATAAACTATAAATAATTTCGCACCACGGAAATTAATTTTGGAGGTACGAAACCGAGGTGGCGACAACATGTGAGATAAGAAAAAAAAGACATTGATCGGAATTTGAACATAATTATATTAATTTAATAACATATTAATTAAATTAGTCTTTGGGAATGTGAAATTAAAGTTTATTTATTTTTCATGTGAATTAGTTTAATTTTGAGGAATTGCGTACGGATAATACTGTTTGTTTCACTTCTGAACTGTTTTGGGGAAAACAAACATTCATTTAT
>NC_052357.1:71407558-71504459 GCF_009727055.1 Benincasa hispida | reverse complement strand
ATTTGGAATATCCTGTGATTAAGACGTGACAGCTGGTTTGGGATTTCATATTGTAAGCTTGAGGGTACACTGAGTGACCTACAGATTTCCAGACATAAAAAAGGTCAGAAGTACGGCCGACTAATAAATTCGCCGGTTTTTTTTTTATATATAATAATATTTTGTTGTGTGAAACGAAAAGTTTAAAAGTTAAATGTCAGTTAAAAAGAGGTAAATATTGGTTAAAAGAATTAATCCCTAGATGTTTAATAAGTAACTATTTATCTTATAATTTATAATTTTTAACATCTTAATTGTTATGGTGAAGTAATTAGTATCATTTAATGAATTTTTTTATGGGTGTTGATTGACAATTGGTTTCGGAATCAAGTTCATTTATAAAATATAAAGACAAAGTCACATGTAATAAAAAAAAATTGTTACTTGATTTTTATGATTTTCTTATTGACTAAATCGTCAAAAATTGTAAAATATAGGATTAACACGCTACATATTAAAGTTGAAAGACTAAGTTATTACTTCAATAAAAATTCATGACGTTAATACTAATTTTATGAAAATAGTTTAAAATTTTTGCCAGAAATATAGGGAAATGTGACAAAAAAAAATTGTAATACTCATGTATGATCATGAGTATTAGTCCATTCAGCATCAAAAATTTTGTATGGTTTTTTAATTTTTGAATTGGATGATTTTTTTCTTTTTTTTTTTCAGAAAAAATGGATAAGTATCTAACATGTAAATGTCTTTAAACATTTATATTTGTGTGTAATAAATTGGCTAGATTTTATATTTTATAGATTAATTAGGTACAAATTAAAATACTATGTATTTAAAGAATTTTTTATAATAAAAAAGGTGATTTTAATAGACAATTAAAATTTGAACCAATTAATATAATATATGATAAATTTAAGGGTCGTTTTCAAATATTAGAAAATGAATCAAAATATTTATAAATAATAACAAAATTTTAAGGTTTATCGGTGATAGATCATGATAGACGAATATTCGTGTCTATTTATGTCATGATAGATGTAAATGATAGTCTATCACAATCTATCGTTAATAAATTGTGATATTTTACTATTATTTATAAATATTTTAAATAATTTTCCTAATTTTTTAATGCATTTATAATGTCATTCCGAGCCTACTTTTTTTCTTCAGGTTTCTTTTATGTACTAAAACAGAGGTAAAAAATAATAGGCAACCCTACTTCTAGGATAACTATGTTTTCCGTGTAGACCATGACGTGGCATGTTATTATATTCGAGGTGGGCAATTAAAATAAATGGATAATATGGGAGGAATTATGCCTATTAAATATTTAGAGAAAAAAAATCATTTCGGTAATAATATTCCATTTCTGTTGGAAAATGCAATTGAAATTTATAATGGTATCTATTTTGAACTCTAAATTTTTATAATTGAGTTAGTTTAAATGTTTTAGTGGCAATTTATAGTTGTTATTTTCACTTCATTTAATTTATTAAATTATATAATAAAATTATTTGTTCTAAAATAACATCAAAACGATTAAAAAAGCTATCGCATAGAAGAAATTAAAAAACCTGAGATGATAAAAAATCACTCATGTGCATGGAAACATTATGTTATTATCAATATTTGAGATCGACATTTTCTCTTTAATATTATAGTAATTTCATATTGGTGTAACCATATAATAATAAATGAATAGTGTTAAAATATAATTAAAATAAATGGCCTAAATTGATATACTGTAAATGATTTTTTTTCCTAATTTTTCATGTGTTTTTCTAAAAATCACTTGTCAAATATACAACATAATCAAATCCTAATTATAAGAACAAATTTGTGTTGGAAATTGGATTTTAATTAGAGGCAAAAAGCCCTTCTCATTTTTCACACACGTATAAATCCGAGGTACTAGTTGTCGACTGGGTCCCGACAAGCTTATTTATAATTAAAATTTTATATTATACAAAACTTAGATATATTAATCATTAAGTATATGACATTATTTCTACCTTCAAAATTTTTCATTTGTTACTATCTTTTATCAATTGTTTAAAAAATCAAGTCAAAATTTAAAAATTAAAAAAATAGCTTTTGAAAATTTGTTTATTTTTAAATTTTGACTAAGAATTCAAGTATTGTATTTAAAGAAAGATGTAAATTATAGTAAGAAATGAATGAACTTAATTTTAAAAAAAAAAACAAAAACAAAAAAAATCTAAATTAAACTAATGATAGGATTATATAAAAACATATGGCACATGAATTTATTATTTTTGTTCTAAATAATAAATAAATAATGAGTTATTAATTAGCGTCAAATCAATTAATATTATACAAGCTGTAAGTTTGAAAACGAAAAATCTCTCTTTCTTGAGAGGGAAACGGGAAGCTTCGTGCGTGATTCCGTGGAATTATGCCGCGGGAATCAAAGTAAATTATAACATGTCAAAATGATTATTATTATTTATTTTTTTATTCTTTTACAAAATATCTTATTAGTCCTTAGATTTTGTGTTTAGTTTCATTTAGTTCTCAAATTTCAAAATGTTACATATTGTTCTTTTAAGTGTTGAGTTTGATTTCAATCTAGCCTATAAATTTCAAAATGTTACGATTTTATTTTTGGCATTTGAATTTTTACTTTAATTTAGTCCTTATATTATAAGATTTACACTTTTAACCTCAATTCATCACTAAATATTCACTCTCCATTTTTAAAATTAATTTATGTTAATACATTAAAAATTATTTAAAGAATTATAATTAATTAAGTTTCACTATTTTTATCACTTTTAAAAGTTTATTTAAAGTTTTACTTCGTAATTATTTTTAATTAATTAATAGAAATTGACATCAATAATTAAATGTGAGTATTTAATGAAAATTTGAAATTAGAATGTAAGATCTTGAAACTCAAGACCAAATTGAAAAAAAAAAACGTAAATCTCAAGAGTGAAACTGTAACATTTTTTAATTTAGAGACTAAACTGAACTCAAAACTTAAGAACTAAATGTGCAATGTTTTAAAATCTAGAGACCAAATTGAAACTAGAGCAAAAAACCTAGGTACTCAAAACTTACAGTCTTGTATATCATAGATAGATATGTTGCAAACCGTTTTAATAATCTTTGTATCCTAGATGAGCTCATTGCCTTGTATGTAAAATCAGCGTGACCTCGACACTAAATCGTTAAAGTTGGTTACTCCCCAAGGTTAACACAATTCCCGACGGAGAAACGGGTTAGAATCAATGAAATTTTCCCAAAAACCAGTGAAGAACCAAGATGAAAAAGATAAAATTCTATATCTTATTTCCGAAACCGAGAGTTGTTTTTAAGGAAAAAGTAAGAATTATCTTAAAATTAATTGAAAAAAACTGTTTTATAATTAATCGAGGAATTAATGTTAAAACAGTAATAAAATTAGTTTTGTGAATTAATTAGTTAAAACGGTTTCCATTTGCTATGGACCAAAGGCCAAAATCATTCCCAACATCGAGAGAAAAAGTGTTGCTCAGTATCAGATCAATAAGAAAATGAAGAACAGAGTGAGTTCAATCTGGAAGCTCTCTTGCTTTTGAAGAAGATGAAACAGATGAAAAGCCAAACGTTTTTCTTTTAAGAAAAAATAGTTTCATATTTGAGAAATAATGACAAAACGTTTTAATTTTAAAACACAATTAAAATTTCAACAGCCTAAACAATTTTAATTAAAAAAATGAGTTTAATTTAACAATAATCAACACATATTTATTGTTTTAAACTTGGAGATTGTATCTCACATTTTCATAATTATTATACAGGGAGTAGTTGATTTTAATGTGTATTGATTTTGTTAATATTAATTTTTGTAGTGTGATTGATTTTTGTCACATTCTATGGGTTGAACTGAGTGTAAAGTATTGTGAACATGACGTAAACCTAAGCAGCGGTTACAAAAGTACTTCACAAAAGCCAGGAAGAATTTTGTTTGAATCAAATTTCAAAACATTATTCATTTACGGTAAATTTTAAAATATGTTTTTAACATTGAAAATTCATATTCATCTACATTTTAATTAATACCTTTCCGATCTAATATTTAAAGTCTCATTGGATGACAATTTTGTTTTTTATTTTTTTATCTTAAAAAATTAAACAAATATTGTCTCATTTTCTAATCATGGTCTACATTAAGTATAATAGTTGAATTCTTAGGAAAAATCTAATACAAAAGCAAATTTTTTAAAACTACTTTTTTTCTCTCCAAATTTTAGCTTGATTTTTAAAAAGATGGGTACAAAATAAATAACAAAATAAGAAACTTAGAGATGGGAGGGGAGTGTTTGTAGACTTAATTTTTAAAAACTAAAAACCAAAAACAAATTGTTACTAAATCGGACCTAAACTACCAAAATATGTTTTGGTTGCAACTTTTTTTTTTTAGGTTGATTTCTAAACATCATTTATTTATTAGTTGTTTGTTCACGGTTATTTTGTCATCTATTATATGTACTCCCTTATTTAAGGTCGGACTAAAGATCACATCTATGGATAATCCAACCCTTGTATTATTATTAGAATCCATTAATGATAGGAAAGCTCATGATCATTAAGACTTTAATGAAGGAGGTATTGTTGCATGGAACTTCTAATTTAGACATTTTAGACATTTTAAGTACATTAACATATCACTTAACTGCATTAATTTGCTAACAAAGATTGCTCGCTGGACTATATTAGGATTTCAATCCCAAATTTGGGATGATCATTCTTTATCATGTTTTCTTGCTCAAAATAAACATTTTTTAAAATTGTTGTTGTGTTTTGTTTATTAAGGAAAAAATATACATAGTTGTTTCCAATACTATCCCACTTAAGTATGTATGCACGTTACACCTTTGAAATTATGCCACTCATCTATTAAATAATTCGTTTGTTGGTACATTTCACAAGTATGAATACATTACTATTTATATTATATGTTAATTTTGAAAATAGATTCAAAGGTATGTTAAAGAGGGTAGGGTAGCATTTTTAGAGCTAATAATTAAGTGCATAACAACATTTTTAAATAATTACAAATATAGTAAAATCTACCATTAATAGACTCCAAAAGCTGTAGATATATATTTGTATATTAATTTATATGATGTTATATATATCTGACAATATTTTAGATATGATTGCTGTATTTACAATTTTTTCTATTTATAAATGCATCCAACTTTCTAAAATTATAAAAATGATAGATCGAAGCAACGAGAATTGAAAAGGATTATATATTTCATGTACTAAATACAATTGACAAGTAAAAAAAGCTTCAAATTGATAAATGAAGATTTCACGTGAAGTGGAAAGTGGAGAGTGTAAAGCAAAGCAAGTTAGAAGGAAGCAGCTTCCGTTGTCAATTTTTCGATCCACTGGCCCAGCTTGGAAAGCAGGTCATTTTCCATAAAAAGCTTCTTCTTCCCCTTGTTATTTATTTTTGCCCCCTCGCGAATTTATTTATTTGTATTTGTGTGCATATTTTGTTTTTCTAAAAACCCCCTAAAGATAATATAATAACATTAAATGAAGAGGTTTATGATTTTGATTGGCCGTACGTACCCGTCGGAATCTTAAATTCACAACTTGGCCACACATCATTTATTATCAAATATGCATTGGTAAATAGGTCAAGTCATCTAATGCAACCACATTTCTTTTATTTATTATTCTGTTTTTATAAGAAAAATAAAACGGTTGAGACGTCATTCTTTTCTCTCTCTCTATCTCTCTCTTTTCTTTTTTTTAATTTTTAATTTTTGTTTCTAATATATCAAATCAATTTCAAAAATTAGAAAAATAAAAATAAAAATAAAAATTACTAAAGATAAGTGATGTTGTAAAACGCGTTTTCAGCTGCATGCATGACAGTGGAGCAACAGCTGTTTTAGCTCCATCAGAATCCGCGTCTTCTCTTCAGTTTCATTTTTCGTTTTATTAATATTATTATTTAGTAAAGGTTTTATTATTATTATTTTCCCTTATTTTTTCAAATCATAATTTAGTATTTGATTCTAAAACCACCTTTTTTTTAGAGAAAAAAAAATGGTTTTTTTAGTTAGTGGATCTTGGGTTTAAATTTTAATTCAGTCATTAAATTTCAAAATATTATAATTTTATTTTTTAATATTTGATATATGTTTCATTTTTATACTTAGATTTCAAGAATTACAATTTTAATTTTGATGTATTACTAAATATCCACTTTTTGTCTTTGATGTTAATTTTTATTTATTAATTTAAAATAATCAATAAGAAAAAATCAAAAATTAAATTTAATAGGGAAGAAAAAACAATTATTAAATTTTTTTAAAATTAATTAATAAATATTAACACTAAATACTAAGTGAATATCTAGTGAAATTTGTAAATCTTAAAGTCTATGGACCGAATTGAAAGAACGCACATATCTCAATGCTAAAATTGTAACTTTTTTAAATCTAATAGATTAAATTAAAATCAAACTCAAAATTTAACAACTAAGGTCTCGTTTGATCACCATTTGATTTTTATTTTTATTTTTTTAAATTAAGCCTATTTCATTCACATTTTTATAATGATTTTTATTTTTCTTAAATACAATTGTTGAATTATTAGTCAAATTCTAAAAATAAAAACAAGTTTTTGAAGACTACTTTTTTAGTTCTCTAAATTTGACTTGAATTTTTAAACTATTGGTGAAAAGTATATAGCAAATAAATAAATTTGGATGTGGAAGTAATATCCATAGGCTTAATTTAAAAAAATAAAAAATAAAATAAAATGATTATCAAACGGGACCTAAAATGTAATGATTTAAAATTTAAGGTCCACATAAAAATTAGACAAAATACATTTTTTTCTCTCTTTTTTAATTTGATATTCGAATTTACATTTTTGTTATTTAATAGTTGATAACTCAAAAGTGACATATATTGTTCTCTATTTCCACAAGGAGTTTGAGTTTAATTAAATTTGTCAATAAAATTTGAAATTAATTTATACATGATTATTAAATAGAATAATTTACTAGTTCATATGAAATAAAATGTAGGTAGTAAAAACATACTATTTTGTTAGCGTGTAATTTTAAACCAATCAGTCGATTCTTTTCTATAAAAAGAAACATATTTAAGGATCAATTAGAAATCAAATTTATATCTCGTACACTAAACACGTCGTTTTGAAATGATACGATTAAAACTATATTCAAATTAAATAAATTATAAAGATGTATTTTTAGAGGGTATATGGGGAAAAAAAAGGTTTGTTAGAAAGATTTTGCATTGATGAAGATCCTTGGGTGCAAAATCTCGGAAGCTGCGTATTTGGTACTATTATCCTATGATTTTGTCTCTCTTTCTTTATTTCTCATGTACGTACATCTATCATTAATTTATTTATTAAAAAAAAACACACACAATGTACGTCATTTAATGTAGCTTGAAATTACATTTTTGCTCTTCTAGAATTCTTAATTCTTAATTTCCCCCCTAAAAATTAAAAGGTTTCGTTGGAAGTTGGGTAGCTTGGGGAGGCTTATGTGAGTTGGGGTTAAATGGCAAATATTAAGTCCCATGAGATAAAATAATAATAATAATTACTATTCATAGAATTCTACAATATGTATTTAATATGAAATGAAGCATTTTCTTGGTCGTCTAACTGAAAGTTGCAGTTTTTTAAAAATTATATATATTTTAAAAACATAAAAGTTTGACTCCGTAGCAGTAAATAGAAATCCGTGAAGGGGGAAAAAATAAATTCAAATCTTTTGGTATCCAAGGAAACACATAATTTTTATTTAATCAAAACATCGGGGTTTAATGTAATAATCAAGATATCTGTGTTTCCATTCAAATTGACATCCATATAATTTGTTCATTTTGATTTTAATTTGGTAAAATTTAAACTTGAGATTAAAGTATATTTATTTTGGCTGTTTATTTTAATCTACGACACATTTTATTAAAAAGTATTTGATAGTATGATATCTATCTCAATTACCTTCTCAAAACCAATTGATTATAAAAGAAGTAGTTCATTTATCTTATAAGAAGTGTGAGATCCCTTGATTTTTCTAACGTGAGATTATCAACAAAAAGAACGTTTGATTTGTCGCATGCCTTCGTTTTTATGTGACAAAATTTTTTTCAAAAATATATCAAGAAAACAATAAAAATACTTTTGGTACACTTATTTTTAAAAACGGGTACAAAAAACAATTAAAAAATGACATATTTTTAAAAACAACAAAAGGTCATTCCCATTGTTTTAAAAGTTAGAAAACATGGGATACAATCTTAGAAAAAGAAAAAACAACTAGAGAAGTTTCCGTCAAATAAATCACACATTCATATTTCATTATTGATTATTTTAAATCGGTTTTTATTTTAAAAAATAGATTTGGCTAAATACATATTAATCTTTTACTACATTTTCAAATTCACAACCAAACTCAAATTTAAAATTTTGAAGTTAAAATCAAATGTGTTTTTTAGATACACTAAAAATAAAATTTGTATGTTTTGTTTTCTAAAAAATAATCGAATTTTAGAAATAAAATTTCAAATCACAAATCAAACGTGAACAGGAAGGGACGTATTGTTTGAGGGTATATGAAAATGATGGACTATCAAGATTACAACAATCTCAAAAAGGAGACAAATCAGAAAAGAATAAATAACATTTTTGACCAATTCAATACACTTGAAGCAGCTAGCTTTTTTCCCAATCCCAGCCACAAGAAGCTAGATTTCACATTCATTTGGATAAATAGAAAGGGCAAAATAGTAATTGTAGTGCAGCCATATTAATATTAAATTAAAAGAAAAACATCTGTCCCCCATTCTTGCATGTGTAGAGTGACATGCTTTGATTGACTAACAGATAAGCCATTTAGATCCACACTCCAATTTCAATTTTCAAATCATCTATATATAAATCTCAAAGGGAAAGGGCTTTCCCTTCACTTGCTATCACATTCCATTATTTCACTTCACACCAAAATCAAAAAACACTTACATTCTTTTAACTGTAAAATTTCCCATTTCTTTCAAATCTTTGGGTTTCTATAAATGGTGAAGAAAGTTGAGAAGACGACGGCGGTGGAATCATCTCCGGCGCCGCCGCTATGTAAAAAGAAGTACAAGGGTGTCAGAATGAGGAGCTGGGGTTCATGGGTATCGGAAATTCGAGCGCCAAATCAAAAGACGAGAATTTGGTTAGGGTCTTATTCAACTCCGGAGGCAGCGGCGCGTGCATACGACGCGGCACTTTTATGTCTCAAAGGCGCCTCCGCTAGCCTCAACTTCCCAGAAATTGCTAACTCCATTCCATTTTCCGACAACAACCGTCACTTCCGCCGTCACCTCCACCACATTGATACCTCCGACGACGCCATTATGTCTCCCAAATCAATCCAACGTGTCGCCGCCGCCGCCGCCAACGGCTTCCCGGAAAATTTCGGCGCTGTCGTCACTCCTCCGTCTTCCGCCGTCTCGTCACCGTCGATGTCCTCCACGCCGTCCGATCAGCCTGATGATGACGTGTCGGTCATCGTGACATCCGAGAGTTTTTACGATCAATTCGATCACCCGACGATTGAAATGGAATCTTGGTGTAATTACTTTGATGCCCTTCAGTCACCGAAGTACATTGACCAAACTTGGTTCGATTTCGATTCAATGCCTGAGGCTAAAATCGACCAATTTTACGAAGAAGAAACCGACATCAGATTGTGGAGCTTCTGCTGAAGGGAAAAAAAACCATAAGAACTCGAAATTATCGTTAGTTAACTCTACATTATATTATATTTATTTTTCTTTTAAATTTAAAATCTTCGTAAATTGCTTGAAGATATTACTGACCGTGACAAAAATATATATATATTTCTTTCTTTTTAGTGTGATTAATTCATAGGTGAATTTAACCAGCGAATTCACATGAGATTGGACTTTTTTTCCCCAAATTAATCTCTGTGGAAGTTGGTTTTATGATGTAAAACGTTTATGTATTTTTGTAATGAGTAATCGTTGTTATTAATTGTTGATTATATTATAATTATTATATGATTGGACCTTTTAATTTGTAATTGTTCTTCTATTGAGTAATGTTCATCATCATCAGTATATATTTAATATATGAGAAGCGGCGCGATGTAAAATAGGTGGAAATATTAAAAGGGAGCTATTTTTAAAACCTAATAAAGAATTTATTATATCGTGTATAAATAAATGTTTAAAAAGGGAAAAAAAAGGAAAACGAAAAATCTGTTTATAATAAAGAGATATGTACTTGGTCAAAGACTCACAACTGTTTCCTCACAAAAAAAATAAAAATAAAATAATAATAATAATAATAATAATAAAACAGAGAGAGAGAGGGAAAAAGACTTACAACTGTTTTAATAGTACTGCGTAAAAAAATAACACCATTAAAATTTAAAATATTTACCTAAAAAATGGTATGATTTTTTATTTTATTCCAAAAAGAATTTGTATTTACCTAATATACCCTGAACACGGTTTTTGTAATTTTTATATATTGAATGTTATTTTGAAAAATACATATTCTTCTTGCTGTTTCTCATTCCATTTCAATTTTTTTTTAAAAAAATAATTTAAGTTGAACTAGTAAAAAAATATATATTTATTGATTAATGTGTGAATATTAATTTTAAAATATGTAATAAAATTGGTTAAATCGAAAGTCTAGCCTCTACAATTTGAAGGTATGTTTAGTTCTATGTGGATTATGTCTTCAGTCCAGAAGTTCTATGTATTTTAGTTATTTGTCAACCCACATGTACCGTGATTTGATTTGGGAGTTTTGTTCATTGGTTGTTACTCTACTACTTTAAGTTTGAGTGAGGGGGTTAGAGTTAATTAGCGTTTATGCCAATTATTATTTTTTTGTATTTTTTTTCTTGTCTGTTATGGATGTTTATTTATTTGTCTATTCACTCTTGTAAATATTAAGTTAATTATTCAATAATAATATACAAAATCAACCGAACCTATGTTTTTATATTTTATTACGTATTATTATTAATGGTTTGAAAATCCCAAATTTAAAATTTTTAAATTTTATTATGAAGCGTAAATATGTTTAAATATTTTTTAATATTTAAAAAGACCCTAATTTTTAATCCATCTGTTGTTTTTGCTTTGGATTACAATATTTATCATGGAAAGCAACAAACGTATTTTAAAATAATTGAAAATAGAGCGGAAAATATTATACCAAAAATAGGAATTATGATTGCCTGTTTTATAGAGTAGGGTAGTTATAGTGAGATTGATGGGCCTTCTTTTCGTAGTTACTATGTTGAATCCAGCTTTTTTGTTTCCCAGTTTTCGGACGTCAATTTATTGGATTAGATTAGACCGTGACATAAATAATTTATGATTGATTGATAGCCTTCTTATCGTTTACAAAATCTCTCCTAAATTTCGGAAATTACCCAAAATAGATCACTAAATATACGTGTGTGTGACAACAGGTTTCTTTAATTACTTATGTTAGGGAAATATATTGTTAAACAAAAACAGGAGGGATTTTTTTTTTTTTTGTTAAATTATAAATTTAGTTCAATAATTTTGAGAAATTTTAAATTTAGTCTCTACGATTTTAAAAGTCTGAATTATCTTTGTAATTTGATAAAATCTCATCAATAGTATGTTGTTTGATAAAAAGTTTTATAAATAATAGGAGTGCAACGAAAAAAAGCAAAAACCAAACCAAATCAAACAAATCCACTAGTTTGATTCGATTTTTTATTTAAAAAACAAGTCAAAATCAAAATAAATCGATGATAAAATGCATACCCTTAAAAATATTCTGTAGTGGTATGCTTTTAGTATTTTAATTACTACGGTGTATTCATATACATGTTTTTAGAATGATGAGTAATTATTAGTATTTTAATTATTACGGTGCATTCATATACATATTTTTAGAATGATGAGTAATTATTTTAGTGTATGTATGCTTATTACCTAGTAGAATGTCAAGAAAAAAAGTTTGAATTTCAAAAAATATATATATATACCCAGATTTTATTTTCAAAGAGCAACAAGACCAAATTCATAACATACTCTAGTTCAACTCGGAGGAGTTGAAGTTCAAGTAATTAAAACTTAGAGAAATAACCAAAATTCACAATATATATATTAATTTTATATATTAACTGACTATCGAACCTTTTTCACTTGCAATATCCCTCCAACAAATAATTGATTCAAATGGTTATAATTTTATTTTCATGATGAAATAAAACATGATGTTTCTACAATCACCCCATTAAAGTTATCTGTAGAGGGTGAAATTAAATATGATTAATTAAATTAAAGTCAAGATTCGGATGATGATAATCAAGAACCCATTATTGACGATATATTTCGCTAGATCCAAAGTTAAAAAAAAAAAATGATCTTAGTTAGCTCAACCTATTTGAACTAAGAAACCGAGCTAAAAAAGCAAGTCGACCTAAGAAAATAGCTCGAGCTAAGAGGTGGAGTCAAAGAGATTTTTAGGTGGCTTTTAGCCATTTGAGAGCAATATTGTAGTGTATGCCTTTTAGCCATGTAAAATAGGATATATAAAATTACTCGTGCACGAGTGTGGAGCAAAGAGTACGCTATGTTGTCAAAATAAAGGTTGAAACTATAAACTTTGATAGGTCAAGCTGCGAGCTTGACTTGCAAGCGAAGGTAAAAAGTTAAGGCAAGTTTCATTAGCTCGAGCTGTGAAGAGAAGCTTGATACAAAGCTCCATAAAAAAACATTAAAATTGCAAGTTTCCTTTAGTAAAGCTACAACTCGAGCTGCAAGCAAGTTTACATGCTCTAAATTAAAATAATTTTTTTTTTTTTTTTTTTTTAAAAAAAAACCATGATAGGCAACAAAAATTACAAGTTAAGGAATTTGATAAAAAAAACCATTCATCTATGCTTCCAATATCACCAAGCTCTGTCAAGGTTCTTGAATCAGGAAAGTCAGGGACACCCTGGAGGAATGTGTCAGTTAAGTAATACTGAGGAGAGTTGGCAAGATTTGGCTCGCAAAAACATCCACACTATTGAGACTTTGGTTTTCATTGTCTCGCCAAGCATTAATTTCAAATTGAACGAAGTTGTAGTCGACGTTAGGGTATTTTGCTTTAACAATGTCTATAGCCATCGTGACTCCATATTGAAGATAATCGTCGTCTATCTGACAGTTGTTGGGTTTTATGCCCTAAAACTCATAGATAGTAAATGTTATTAATTGGTCGTAATCAATAACGAGTTATAGATATTAATTCAATAAATGTTATTGTTTGTTTGTTTTGTTTTAATAACCCTAAATTCAGTGAATTAACATCCAATGTTGTTCTATGAGTCTTAAACTGTATGTGGAGACATACAAGGATCGATGTTCAAGATACATAGTATAGGGATAAGGTTGAATACCTTATCCTAATAACACTATGGATACGATCCACTTTGTATTTGATACAAACGTAATGATCCAACATGTTTGTGTAATTACATGCAAGTGAGGGTATCCTATGCAATAAGTTTGCATAAGACTGGACTGTGAAATAGCAACCACTACACCGTTAACGAGTTATGTAACATCCCAAATTTCAGAAAAATTTAAGTAATTATATAAAATTATTAAGTTTAAATTTCTATTTCATTTGGAAAATTGGGGTTAAATTGAAATAATTGAAAAAAATTTATTGATTAAATTTAATTTAATTCATTAGATATTCGAACTGATTATTTTGAAAATATTGAATTTTTCTTCCCTTTGATTTTGGATTTTAGGGCCAACTTAAAAAAAAAATTATGTGGTTTTGAATTGATTTAAATATTTAGAAGGATTTAATTTGTATCAAATTGATAGATTTTATACCTTTAAATTTTGGATTTTGAAGCCTAAAATAAGATAATTTGAAAAGTTAATTGATTTATAAATTTAATAGAATATTTGAAAATTTTGGAGATATTGTGATAAAATATTTTATTTATCTTTTCAAAATTTGAAAAAAAAAAAAACAATAAAATAATTGAGATTTTTTCGAAATTAAATTAGAGTGAAAAGAGGCAAAAAATTGGGAGAAAGCAATTCGATTTTTCAGCAACAGTTTTCACAAAATTGTTGATTGCCGAAGTTTGAACTGTTGGATCGTCCTCAAATTTGGTCAGTCTGTTCCAGACATATAGAATTTCATTTTGAATGGTTGGATTGTTGTTTGAAGCTCTGATTTATTCGTAATCGCTGCTGAATAAAATCTGTAAAACTAGAAATTCCCCTACTCTCTCACTCTCACAAACCCTCCTCATGCAAGACCCTCACTACTACTCGCTAGCCTAAACAGTTTATGTCGTCCGACAGCAACACCCACTGCCTATCTATTGTAGTCACGAGCCTACGCACCTTCAGCCGCCACTTGCCCAATATTTTTCGGAATCTTGAGAAAAACCTTGGTAAGACTTATTTTCCTTATAATTTGGGAGGTGAAATTTACCCATTTGATTTTGGGTTAAATTAGTAACCTCTATTTGGTGTGAAACTTAGATTTAAGATTTGGAAGTTTTGAGGCATTAACCATCAAGCTAGAGACATTTTTTTCGTTTTGCAGAAAATTGATAAAGACTGGTAAGTTTTAGGTAAGTTGTTGGTTGGGTGTTCTTTTGGATTGAGAGTAGTAGTGGAAAATTAAGTTATTGATTTTGGATTTAGTTTTTGATCAGATTGGCTAATTGAATCAAGTTTTGGAATTTGTCTTGGACCAAGCCACAACTTTAGGTTGATTCAAGTTCTCCAAAGGTTTTAAGAAATTATTTGCATGGACTTTTATAACCAAGTTGAGGTAAGTGATACTATTATCGGTACCTTTGTACCAGGCGACCTAGTCTAGAATTATAAAGTTAACTGATGGACTCTTGAAGTATGATTTTGTCATTATGTTTTACTTGTTGCATGACAGTTATAAGTATTATGAGCATGTTCGAATTTGTAATCAGTACTGATATTATGTATGTGATGCATGAATAGACCAGTAGAGCGGTTTATTGTCTCGCCTTGACGCATGTTTTATTTCAGAAGACCTACGGGTCTAGTTTCATGTTTGACGGTGTGCCTATGGGCCGTTAAACACGCGTGAACCGACAGGTTTACGTTCATGTTATTATCATGTTTGACAGTATGCCTACGAGCTGCTAGACATGCGTGAACCGACAGGTTTACGTTCATGTTATTATCATATTTGACGGTGTGCCTACGGGCTGCTAGACATGCGTGAGCCGACAAGTTTACGTTCATGTTACTTTTATTTTCATGTTTCATATTTTGACGGCAAGCTTGCGGGCCGCTAGACATGCGTGAAACGACAGGTTTACGTTCATGTTATTATCATGTTTGACGGTGTGCCTACGGGCCGCTAGACATGCGTGAGTCGATGGGTTCACGTTCTTGTTATTATCATGTTTGACGGTGTGTCTATAGGCCGCTAGACATGCATTTCAAGGCAAGATAGTACGTCTTTTGGTTTTCCTTTCATCATAAAAAATCGATGTAGCTGTATGAGCCACGAGCTATTTTTTCTTTGCTCGTGGATGCATAACCTGATCCCGGTAATGGGATCACTTACTGAGTATTTTATACTCAACCTTTCTTAATTTATGTTTTTCAGGTAATGATAGGAACAGACTAGGGGGTGACGAGAGGGACCTGTGATCGTGTCATATGGGACATGTAAATCGCTTCAGATCTATTTATATTTTCAAGCTATTTAAAAGTGGTTGATTTGAAACTCAATGTTGGTCAAAATTTTATTTGTTTAAGTTATTTTTTTTCTTCATTATTTTAGGGGTCCCGAACAAAGGTTTTACTTATTTGTTATTTATTTTGGAAAACTCTATTTATTATTTTAATGAAATTTATTTTTCCCAATGGTCGAAATGTTTAGAATGTAAATGTGTAGTTATAAGGAACGACCCTTGTCAGAGTACTTAAAAAGGCCGGGTCGTTACAGTTGATATCAGAGCCTAAGTTTTAGGTTTTGTAGACTGACTTACGATGTAAGTCTTGGTTTTGTGTCCTTTATGGTTATTCACGGATTCTTCGTCCTTACCAGGTATGTTCTTTCATTAAATATTTTATAGAAGATGTGTTTAAAAGCCTTCATGTCTAAGCTTTATGTATTGACTGATTGTTTTGCTAGTTTAACGACTTGAAAAAAGTTAATATAAGATTACTATTTTGTTTTCGTGTTATGGAAAGAAAGAAGGGTCATAATTATGCCATTTGGCGTTAGTTTAATTCATGGAAGGATTGTTAGAAACGGACATATATTTCTGTTCAGGGATATTGAAACCTGATAGAACTATGAAGTGTTATGCACTTATGACATGAAAGAAAGAAATGGATGTATTTGGTTAAGCTATAGAATAAGGTAGGTGAAATGGAAATTTACTAGGGAATAATGTTAAATTTTGTATTACGAGAATAAGACTAGTGGTGCTACAAGAAACTTTATCACAAGCCACACGTTCTTAGTTACAAGATTAAAGTTTCTTTATAAGATAAGAAAGAGGTGAAGAAGAGACTATAAATTCTATTAAGGATTACTAGATATAAAGTCAAAATGTTCCAAGAAATTTTTTGAAAGGATTAATAGGTCGTGATCACTTTCATGGTATTGAAGTTGGTGGAGCAAGTAATGTATGGTGTTTTGGTTCTTTATGTAACGTGCTTAAAAGGAAGAAGAACCACTAGATGGAGGATAAAGCGATAGTATGAGGAACTCTTTACAAGACCTAGGTAAGATGAATTGGTCGAGGAATGCCAAGATGGTTAAAATTATCATTGCCTTTGGATGGGAGAAAGCGAGTTATTGGATTGGAAATTCTTAAGGTGCTTGGGTTTGAACTATGTGTTTGTTGCAATGAAAAGGTTCAAGTTTAATTAACTGTACCAAGAGGAAGGATAAACGTTTTGAAGTTTAAAAGCAATGTTATCTTGTGGGGATACCCTACTAAAGTTTCAAGTTTGGAATGAAATTTTAGATTTCTGGAAAAGGTTATAAAGGGTCACATGTCTTGATTTAGGGATTATGTTTCACTCTGGAAGTGAAAAGCTTCAAGTTGTTGGGTTAAGCAAGGATAAATATGAAGAAAAATAAAAGTATTCAAGGAAAGTTTTTTTTTTTTTTTTAATTGGAGAGGTAAATAGAAATTAATGTATTCAAGACTCCCATATAGTTAAGTATGGTTTGAATTTTAAAACATGATATGGATGGATACAAGGCGTTGGTTTTAGTGTAAAGGAGGAATCTCTTATTACCATTTGGAACTTCGAACTACAGTAGGCATTATTCGGAAAAAAAATATAGCTTGTTTAGGTTGTTGGATCGTAGACTGTGAAACGAGATTCGAACAGTCACATGTTTGGATATAGATATATTTCACTAGGAAAGTGGAAAAGAGCCTCTTGGATTTATTGGTCTTGGAAAAGATAAGGGAAGATGAAAGGATTTGAGAAATTTTTGTTGTTTTGAGAAGGTAACGGGAATTACTGTTTTGAGATTAAGAACAAAGGTTTGGTTTGGTTTCCAAGATAGGAAATATGTGTTTACGAACCTTTAGAGTTGGTGTGAACATCTCGTTACTATTTGGAACTATAGATCTTAGTATTTGTTGGTTAAATGGATATCCTGCCTAAGCTATTCGTCATGGAACACAGTTTTAGTATGAGAATTTGATTAAGCTAGACTATCATGCGTGGGAAGAGTGCTTAGCAATCTTCTTCAAATTATAATGGAGTCGGAGGAAATAATGTTTTATGAAAGGATGTTTGGTAACAATAATTGCTAGAAACTAAATAAATGGAAGGGGTAAGGCCTCATTAAAGAAGGGAAAGACGTTGAAAGGTATTAGTAAGGTTTAGAGGTTTTGATTATAGACATGAATATCTAGAACAAAGAACTAATGAAGCCATCGATTTGATTTGCAGATGAAAGTAATCTAGCTTCAAGTAAAAACAAGCTATATGAGTATTAAGGTTGAGTAAATTTGATCTTCCAAAATGACCTCCTAGCATTAGAGATTAACTTGAGTTGAGGGCAACTCCTATCCTTAAGGCTCCCCATAGAAGGACTCTAGTAGAGTTGGAATAGCCTAAGTTACTGATAGAAGAACCATTTAGCAAAGTGTTTCATATGTGCCTTAATATTTTGCCTTGGAGCACACCGGCTTTGTTTATTAGGAAAGAAAGATGATTCACTCGACTTTGTATCAACTTTTACGGATTGAATATGATAGCGTATCTCGGTTACAGGGGATTGCTAGGGCAATTAGGTGCTGAATCCGAATTCTGAATCCTGGACTTGAGATGCCATGAGAGATATGTTTTCTGTTGCATGGGTAGTGAAGTGACCCATTCTATGGAGTGTGAACATTCTCAATATAGATGTATGCAATCATGAAGGTCTTTATCTTATAAATTGGCGTCAAGTAATGGGTACAGCTATTATGAGGTTATGGTGATGTATTTTAGAATGACAAATGCTCTACAGTATATGGGGACTTCAAGAGCTTTATTTAAGTGAGATTGTCCGACTCGTGCATAGGAGGGTCTAAATGGTGATATGTGTTTGTTTTAAGATTAAAGAGTAACATGATATTATCTTAGATAAGTTATACAATTCATGATAGGAAGTGAAGACTTTATGAAACTTGGAGTTAATGCTAATTAAAAGTTCGTTGCCAGAATTATCGGTCTAAAAAAGAAATTTGGAAACATGAGGATGAGATAATAACTAAGTATCACGAGCCTTTAAGAACTTGAACTTTCAAGGGTGAAAGTTTATTAAGGAGGGAAGAACGTAACATCCCGAATTTTAGAAAAATTTAAGTTAATTATCTAAAATTATTGAGTTTAAATTTCCCTTTCATTTGAAAAATTGGGGTTAAATTGAAATAATTGAAAAACTTTTATTGTTTAAAATGAATTTAATTCATTAGATATTGAATTTTGTTCATTAGATATTGAATTTTGTTTAAATAATTATTATCTTGAAAATATTGAATTTTGTTTCCCTTTGATTTTGGATTTTAGGGCCAACTTAAAAAAAATTAAAAGAGATAATTAATTTCCTGTGGTTTTGAATTGATTTAAATATTTAGAAAGATTTGATTTGAATCAAATTGATGGATTTTATGCCTTTTAATTTTGGTTTTTGGAGCATAAATTAAGATAATTTGAAAAGTTAATTGATTTATAAATTTAATAGAATATTTGGAGATATTGGAGATATTGTGAGAAAATATTTTATTTATCTTTTCAAAATTTGAAAAAAAAAATATAAAAGAATTGAGATTTTTTCGAAATTAAATGAGAGTAAAAAGAGGCAAAAAATTGGGAGAAAGCAATTCGGTTTTTCAGGGACAGTTTCCACAAAATTATTGATTGCCGGAGTTTGAACCGTTGGATCGTGCTCAAATTTGGTCAGTTTGTTCAAGACATATAGAATTTCATTTTAAATTGCTGGATCGTTGTTTGAAGTTCTGTTTTGTTCGTAATCGCTTCTGAATAAAATCTATAAAACTAGAAATTCCTCTTCTCTCTCACTCTCGCAAACCCTCCTTATGCAAGACCCTCACTACCAGCCGCTAGCTTAAATAATTTATACCGTCCAACAGCGACACCCGCTGCCTATCTATGGTAGCCACGAGCCTATGCACCATCAGTTGTCACTTGCCCGATCTTTGCCGGAATCTTGAGAAAAACCTTGGTAAGATTTATTTTCCTTATAATTTGGTAGGTGAAATTTATCCATTTGATTTTGGGTTAAATTAATAACCTCTATTTGGTGTGAAACTTAGATTCAAGATTTGGAAGTTTTGAGGCATTGACCATCAAGCTAGAGACCATTTTTTCGTTTTGCAAAAAATTGGTAAAGATCGGTAAGTTTTGGGTAAGTTGTTGGTTGGTTGTTCTTTTGGATTGAGAGTAGTAATGGAAAATTAAGTTATTGATTTTGGATTTAATTCTTGATCAGATGGGCTAATTGAATCAAGTTTTGAAATTTGTCTTGGACCAAGCCACAACTTTGACTTTTATGACCAAGTTGAGGTAAGTGATACTATTATCGGTGCTTTTATGCAAAGTGACCTAGTCTAGAATTATAAAGTTAACTGATGGACTCTTGAAGCATGATTTTGTCATTATGTTTTACTTGCTACATGACAGTTATAAGTATTATGAGCATGTTCGAATTTATAATCAATACTGATATTATGTATGTTACGCATGAATAGACCACTAAAGCAGTTTATTGTCTCGCCTTGATGCATGTTTTATTTCAGAAGACCTACGGGTCTAGTTTCATGTTTGACGGTGTGTCTATGGGCCCCTAGATATGCATGAACCAACACATTCATGTTATTATCATGTTTGATGATGTGCCTACGGGCTGCTAGACATGCGTGAGCCAACAGGTTTACATTCATGTTACTTTTATTTTCATGTTTCATGTTTTGACGGCGAGCCTACGGGCCTTGCAGGAAGCCATTTCTAAACAAAAAATGGTCACATAAAGCTCCAAAGTAATTCTCCATAGCTATTCGTGTTAAAAAAAGGGAAAAAAAGAACCAACAAAACAAGTATGTGTTGATAGGCCGAGCTCAAAGATATCAAGAAATTATTATTGAACCAAGCTCAGATCATAGCAGAGTAGGTTGTCAATCGAGAGGGTTGACTCTCAAAAGGTGATGGTTGCGCTAATCAAGGCGGGCTTGCGATCAACTATACAAAAAAAAATTCTCAAAGTAAGTTGTAAAAGTCTGTCCCGATCAAATGAACATGTGAGAAACTTACTAAAAGTCAGAAGCTCAGTTGGGACCAGGAAAGAAGGACCTCCATAGTTTGATGCAAGCCAGTCGCCACTGACAAAAAACCATAGTTTATTCTACATTTTTGTGGTAGTCGGATATGAAATAATGGAATTTCTTTTGGGAATAGTAACATAATAAGAATCAGATGAAGTTTTTTTTTTTTTTTTTTTTTTTAGAGTATGAAGATTCCTCCATGGTAATTCGATTTAGGTTCCCTAGCCGAAGCCAAAGAACATAACAACCTAATTGCACACAGTAGAAATTGGAAAATAGTTGAATAAGCACCATGTTTACATAAGCAAGAAATTGTTGAATAAAGGGATAGAGAGGAAGTCTAACTCCGTAGGTAAACATAGTAGGATAAAAAGCTACTTCACCTAAAGATGGGTTAAATGGCTCCTCGCATAAGGAAATGATCCTCATATGCACCGATTCAGAAATCCTAAATTTATTTCTAAGGGAATTTGAGATATTCATAGTTAATGAACTCGAGGAATGAGTGCGGGGAACCAAATCTTTATTTCGGAGCCCACACCCCCTTCACATACGATTTCAAGACCTTTGAGTGGGAAAAAATCGACATCATCGGAGTCGGTTGACACATCAACCCCAAAATCAAAGGCTTGAATGTTCTTCATGAACAAAGATAAGCCAAATAAGAAATTACTTTAGAACGATGAGAGAAAGGTGAAAGAATGAAGTGTGGTGAATTTTGATGGCCAAGTAAATCCTTGTTATAGGGAAATCCGGTACAAAAAACAAAAAAATTACCAAGATCGTGTTGGGATTGGTGTTCTAATTCTCCTGGAGTCTCATAGTTCAAAACAATTTGTACACATTATTATTAATAAAACAAGAGTTATTTTATTTATATTTATTCATATTTAATAAACTTAGATCCGTGGTTATTTTATGTAAACTTAAGCATGTATGGCCCTGAGCTTTCATGTGGAGACACGCGAATGTGGGTGTTCTATACAAAAAATTTGTATAAGACCGGACCACGAGATGATTAGTATCTTTATATAACGTCGTTGATAACTAAAACAATCATAGGTGACATGACCTTAATCCTGAGTGTTTTGGGAACTCCTGCCTATGAGGGCGATCTTTTGATTAGTATGGGTGAGAATGACCTGCCAACTCAACAAGCCCACCTTTTTAGAGATTTGTCTGATTGGGGAGTTGAGAACTCAATTACACAAGACGAAATTCACTTCTTCCCTGAAGCAGATGTAAGTAGATAAATGGCTCCCTTAAGGGCTGATTTCGGGTCTTGAACATAGTGGCCACACCCTTTCTTTGGAAGAGAGGACTCAGTCATAGTAGGACTATGACTTATTGTTCATTAGAGGAATCGGTGGTACTTAAGGAGTTAGATGTAACTACAGGGGCAAAACGGTAAATTAGGCCAACTGTACTTACGAGTGATTTGTGAAGGGTTATCACATTGTTGATTGGTTATATAAACACAAGAATATATCTGTAATGAGAAGAGTGCAGCTGTCGGTCTTTAGTGAGTGCCTGGTAGTTAACGAATGGTGAATCTCGTGACTAAAGAGTTTAGCCTGTTATTCACGTACCGTTGGAGCTTTAAACTACAGATCCATAAGGTCCCCTTGGTAGCTCAATGGATTCAAGTTGAGAATCAGTTTTTGGGTCAGTTTGAAGTGTTCAAATTGGCAAGAGGGTGTTTAATTATATAATATAATTAAACTAGTTAAATTATATGTGCTATAATTGATTTGATGTATGAGATACATTAATTGAAGGAAGTTAATATAAATATGATTTATATTAAATAAAGGAGAAAAAGACTATGGTTTAAATATTACATATGATGTGATATCAAGACTGTATGTTATAAATATAATATGAAAAGTTAGTTATTATATTTATTTATAATTAAATAATTATGAGATAATTGCTGAATTGGTTATTCTTTTCTCTATTAACGTACAAATGGGAGGTTAATTTCAGTTATTTGATAACTGAAGGATAAAAATGAAAAGTGTTTTCATTTTGTAGGTATTGCTTTATTAAGTAATTCATTAATCGTTTACTCACAAGAGCCTACATGATAGCTCTCACGAGAGACTAAACGATAGCGAGATATTTGCTAAACGATCACGATCGCGTAAACGATTGAACGAGATACTAAGAAATCAGGCGAGAGTCTAAGCGATCGTGTCAACGATTGAGCGAGAGACTAAATGATCAGCTAGACGATTCTCACGTAAGTGAGATTTACTAAATGATCAAGCATTATCAGTTTATGCAATAGAAAAATTCCTTTTCCCACTTGCTTAGTCATGTAGTTTGGTCGTTGGATTCCTCCTTCCCTCTACCAAATTCACACAGAGCCCACACTCCTGGATTCTCACTCCGAGAATACCAAGGTTGTCGAGTGGTAGTGTCGAAGGGTGTTTGTTCATGGGGTCAAGCAACAGCGAGAGATTGCTAGACAGATGATTGGAGCGACAACGAGAGATAACTGTCCGATTGCTCACGAAAGTCAGAGGTTTGGCTGGACAGCGAAAGCGAAAGATTTCCAGAAGAAGAGTTCTTCAAGGGTATGTCTATCATTTTGTATTTGTTTAAGGTAACATGCTGCAATTTATTATAAGATGCATAACTATTTTGTATGTTTGTGAATGCTTTGTATTCTTGTACAATGGACTTGGAAAGATCTTGCTTCTGCTCATGGAGATCTCAGTTTAGATTTCCTTCAGGTCGAGCTTAAAACAATGGATGCTTTAAGATTTTGAGAAAGAGCTCTCAAACTAGTTTTTGTTTAAAAGCTATACATAGCCCAGTTCGAGAGAGGAGCAACCGTAGAGGGTGAAATTAAATCTGATTAATTAAATTAAAGCCAAGATTCGAGCAAAGATAATTAAGAACCCATTATAGGCAATGTATTTCGTTTAGGCCAAAATTTAAAGAAAACCACCTAGGTTGACCTATTTGAGTTAAGAAACGAGCTAAGAAAGTAAGTCGGCCTAAAAAAAATAGCTTAAGCTAAGAGGTGGAGTCAAAGAGACTTTAGGTGGTTTTTAACCCTTTGGGAGCAATATTGTGGTGTACATCTTTTAGCTTGCAAAATAGTACGTACATATACATTCATATTCGGCGTGGCAGCCCAAGAATTTTTTTCTGGGCTTAAGCCCAAATAGAGTGCAAGTGGCATGGTCATTTTTTTTTACCATACATGTGGTTTTGGAGAAGGATTTTTGCATGGTTTAGCCATGCAAAGCCATGCATGTAAGGAATATGAGGATTTTTTGTATGGTTTAGAGATGGGTGAGCCACACTTTTTGTATTCGAAAACCCATTTTTAGATCATTGTTTTGGAGACGAACAAGATTTCCATTTCATGTAACTAAATTATTTATCAATCAATTATTGTATTAAATAGATCTAATTATATTACAAATAATAGTTAGTTAACCAAGTATTAGATATTTAGCTAAGAGCGGAGCCTATTAAAGGGTGAGATGTATAAGGGCACAAGCAATGATGATTTGGATGAATAACGGTAGAAGATAAGTCTGGAAGTGGCTTGGAAGAGTAAAGGTCGTGTTAGTTTCAATTACTAAAAGATCAACTTATATAATCTCCAAGCTACGATTGAAAAAAGGTATGCTTAAAAACTCATACGTATTTTCTATCAATCGAGCCATTTTCAAACATGATTCTAACTGAGCGTTAGAGAATGGATTTGACTCAACATCACCGATGTTTAGCTTTGTTCATTTTATAGGATATTGGGCTACTCTCCCTTAAGAAATACAAATTCACCGTTGGTGCGATTTCCGGTACCAACACCATCCATTTTAATATTCGAAGTGCTTGACAACTTTTGGTTTTTTTCTTCGTAAAAATAAAATAAATTATATCATGTTAAATTACAAATTCAGTTTATTAGCACTTATGTTTGCATCTAGTTCTCTAACTTTTAAAATTTTGTGAGTTGGGTTAAGTTGGACTTAAGCACCTTTTAGATCCAATACTAATTATTTGGGTTGTAAGTTTTTATGTAAATCCATGAACCAACCCAATCCATAAAATTTTCACTTATTTGAATCTAATCTAACTAATAAGTATCTAATCTAACCTAGTTGAGTTGATAAACCAACTCAAATTATACAAGTTGGGCTGGATTGATTGAGTATTTGGGTCATTGAATTTTTTTAACACACTTAAATAGATCTTTAATTTTTGTCAAATAATTTTATAAAATTAAAAAAATGCCAAGTATATCCTTAAATTCGGTTTGATATCTTGTCGAACACAAAATTCAGTTTTTACATCTAATATACTCTTTAATTAATAATTTAAAATTAATATATCAACGATCTATTCACACAAAATCGAGTGAGCGCCCAAGTCTAAGGATGTGTTGACCTACACTTCATTAGATCCTTTTAAAATGCAAACATATATTAGACACAAAATTAAAAATTAAAAAACTTATTAGATATATTTTAAAGAGGACAAACATATTTAGACACTTTTAAATCATCGATTGATCAAAAAGCTTAATATAATATCTGACACTCCCCTTCACTTGCAGATTTGAAATATGAAGAAGAGCCAAGCAAGTGGAAATGAACATTAATTTGAGAGAAAATAACGTTGCAACTTGAACCTGAGACATCAAGAAGCAACATGCTCCAATACCATCTTAAATTACTAATTGATCAAAAATTTTAAGTTAATGGATAAAGACAAATTTAATATAATATCTAACCGACAAAAATTAAAAAAATTCAATTCTTTTTAAGTTTTGGGTGCAGCCAGCCCTCAGCAGTGTCACCATCAACAATGGAAATCAATCACTAATACAAGCAAAGGTCGGTCTCTGTGTTTAATTAAGTTCACTGCATATTTGTTGCCAAGCTGTGGCTTAAATTCCTTTTTGTTCTATTTCCTCACTATTCATTTTATTTTTCTATTTTATTTTATTTTTGTTCTGTTTCAATTTTATTAGTACCCTTATCCGTTTTTTTTTTTTTTGTCATTTTCCAATACAAAAATAAAACTGTTTCCTAAAAATACGGCCTAATTTTTGTTGTATATAGCTATTTTGTCAACTTATATATCTATTTTATACTAATTTTAATTTTTGAAAAAATATTTTATTTTTCTCCCTCAACTTTTGGTATTGTGTCCATGGAAAGAACAGGAAATGCCTCTATTACTCCATCTTAGATTAAAAAACCAAGATAAAAGAAATATATGTATGTAATAACTTATAATGTAAAATTTTGACATTTGGAGCAAAAAATTCTTATTTTGAATTATTTTAGGCAATATTAATCTTCGTTGGAATTTTGTTTTCATATAGAGATGACGTTTAGTGAGATTTGAAGCTATTATAAAATATTACTATATTTTCCACTTGTCATAAAGACTGTGATTGCAACATGAAAAATTATTGTCGAAAAAGAAATAAAAAGAGTAAGAAACCGACTTAGAAAAATGAAAAGAAGGGGAATGAATGGATGAAACGTGAAGATGTTGAGTGACAAAATGATGGGAGTCCCATCCTGAATTGTTGGTGCGATGTTACACATTGTATTTGGACTGTGTTGGGTAATCCCAAGGACCACGGTGTTTCTTCCCCAACAAAACTCAACTATTTTCCAATATCTTTTTGGACCCCATTTGCCTTTCCCCTATTCGCATTATCAAGTTTCACTTTCACCCCATTCACTTTTTTTTTTTTTTTTTCTTTTTAATAATAAACATCATTTCAAGCAATGATTCAAGTAATGATTAGGGTGCACCTAATCCCGATATTATCTATTTATCAACTACGTAAAAATAGAATTAGAAAAAAAAATTTCTAAAAAAACAAAAATGCATTGGATAATACTTGGGATGCTAGGTGCATCTAAGGGAGCACCAAAGGTTTTTTTTTTTTTTTTGACACTTTTATATTTTGAATTTTTTTTTAAAAAATAAATTATATTATAGATGTTTTGGGAATTATCATGTAGGTGTTATTAGTATTTTTTAAGTTGTTGTCAAGAATAGTTATTTTGTTATAGGTTTATTTTAAAGTTTTAATTCGCATCTGATTGTTATAAATATCCTACACGTTGAGAAAGTAATTATCAATGAGAGATATTATTCTCTTCTTCATGTATCGTTTCATGGTATCAGTTTTTTTTAAAAGATTAACATATGATTCCACACATCCACAATCTTCTTGCTTCCCTTGCCACGGCTGATTCTACCTGAGAAGCTGCCAATTCACCGTTCTTTCTTCTATCCAACATCTGCAACCTGGTGGTTGTACGACTGGATTCCTCAAATTTCGTTATATTAAAAGTTTGGCTAGTTTCAATTCCACTACTACAAATTTTAATATTGACTATGGTCATATGACTGTTGTTTATTGGAGTAGACCACGATTTTGTGATCGTGGTCTACTCCAGCATAGTCTATAGTATAAACTATGGTTAACATTAACTGTGGTCTATATTATAGACCACGCATAATGTCAGTCATGGTTTATATGACCATAGACCACGACCGACATTAGACATGGTCTATAATATAGACCATAGTTAACATTAACCGCAGTCTATATTCCACACCACGACTGACATTAGACATGGTCTATATTATAGACCACAATTAACGTTAGTCATGGTTTATATTGTCATTTTCCACGAAAAACGTTAAATGTGGTTTATATTATAGACCATAGTTAACCTTAGTTGTGGTTTATAAAATAGACCACAGTTAATATTAACCGCAGTCTATATTCCACACCACGACTGACATTAGACATGGTCTATATTATAGACCACAATTAATGTTAGTCATGGTCTATATTGTCACAGACCACGAAAAACGTTAAATGTGGTTTATATTATAGACCATAGCTAACCTTAGTCGTGGTTTATAGTTGTATACACTACGGTTCGCATTAGTCATTTAACCATGATTTTTATCGATAAACTACACTTATATCAACCAAGACCTGTATTATTTCACCATAGTTAATGTAGATTGACAATATATGACATTTCATGTGGCTTTTTAACAATATATTTCACTCGAAATGTATTGTAATTTATACAATAATGGACCAAATCACATTTTGATTTTTTTTAAAAATTACAATTAATTAAAAAATTAATTAATATAAAAATTCCATTCATTCAAATACTAATTTTATAAACTAAAACTTATCCAAATTTCAATATATAAAAGATATATAAAAACACTAACGTTCAGGTTTAATACAGATTAATTTAGTCACAAATTAAAAATGACTGGACATCATTTTTGTACAACTATGTATTGTTGTAGATATTGTCCCTATTCATTGCGAACTCCATCAATCTCTTCATGAGAATATGTCTTATTTCTAATAAACTACAAAAAAGAGGGAAAAAATTATTCATATATTCGTTTGTGTATTCATGATATACATAAACAAATGAGTGTTAAATAGCTCATATCATACTAGCTTCTTAAGAGATTTGGTTTGTTGATCCATCAAAATATCCCTCATATAATTCACTACATGATATCCACATTCTATAAATCCAGGTTGACGAGGGCTCTATATAAATAATAAGCATTTAAATAGGAAAACAATGTAAATTTATGAGATAATTGTATCAAAATGATGAAAAGAAGTTACTACTTACTTTAATAGAAGAGTTCCACGTAATTCATTTCCTTCCTTTCAATTTCACTCCAGATCTAAATATTTTTACGACCCATGTTAAAAATCAAACAAATGCACATATCATAGACCTATGTACATATAATAACAAAAAGTTAAACTACTTACCTGTTTTCAATTTTCATTTATCAAATTTTCTTTTCCCTAATGAGTGATTTACATATTTTAATTTTACCTTATTTTTCAAAATCACATTTGATTGATATAAAATCTCATTCATTATATGAAAGTCTTATTCAATAGAAGATTTATTTTTCTCTATCCTTCACAAATTATTTTCCAAGGACATTTTTTTTTTTTTTAGATTTACTAAACTAGAGCCATTTAGACTAAGTTTACTTAATTATGATATTAAAAGAAATAAAAAAAAAATTGATATTTAATTTTCAATTTTCAATTTTGAATTATCGAATTTACTTTTTCCTAATTTGTGATTTACATATTTGAATTTTACCTCATCTTTCAAAATCTCATTTGATTGGTACAAAATCTCATTCGTTTTATGGAAGTCCTATTCAGTAAAAGATTTTTTTTTTTCTTTTTCACTTTATCCTTCAAAAATTGTTTTCCTAGGACTGAATTCATTTTTTTTTCTTTTTGTTGTAGATTCGCTAAACTATAGCAAATTAAACTTACTTAATTATGCTATTAAATGAAGTAAAAAAAAGGATTTTCAAATTTCAATTAACAAATTATCTCTTTCCTAATTTGTTATTTACATATTTTAATTTTATCTTATTTTTCAAAATCTCATATGATATGTTTTAGGAAAATTTTCACAGATAGAAAAATGTTAAACTATTTACAGAAATAACAAAAAAAAAAAAAATGATAAACATTGATAGACTTCTATAAGCATCTATCACATAGTAATGGTAGATTTCTATCAATTTTTATCACTGATAGACACTGATAAACTTTTATTAGCTTCTATTAACCTCTATTAAAGAAGATTAAATTTTGTTACTTTGTATAAATAGTTTCTCTTATTTTTCTATTTTTGAAAATCTCCTTTTGTTTTATCATAAATCCAATTCAAATCTTTTAAATTTTCTTTATGTCGATTAATTTTATATATCTAAATGTATTTTTCATTCATAAAACCTAGTAATGGTTTAATCTGTGTACGAAGAGTCTAATATCAAAACCCACCATATAGCTTGTCAATCCCTTCTTCGTCAAACTGATTATAATATCTACTCCACTCCATGTATGTCATATTATTTATTCAAAGACTATGTGATTACATACATCATCAGATTGTCAATCAATATAATCCATTGATGAAAAATGTTAAATATGATTTGGACACTTATTTTCGGAGAAAATCATAAATGTTAGTTATGTAACAAGAGAATAAATACCTCTGGTATGTTGTGCAAAGCAATGGCTAAGACTAGTTTTAGACTAACATGAAAACTCTACATAACATAGAAAAACTTGGTTGATATCAGCAAATATAAGAAATATGTCTTAGAAAAACAAAAAAAAATGAACAAATCACCCATGAATTTCCAGCGTATCTTCTTTTTCAAATTTTCAAATTAACCAAGAATGGAAGTTGTAAAACTAATATACATTGATAACTAAGTTTAACATAATTTCATTGGCTGTATTGGAAGATATCAAAGCAACTGTAGAGGGAGTTGTAGGTTTTTTTTGTAATTGAAATCCTATTGATTTGATTATTGGGGGATCAATCACATCTAATATGAATAAAAGTGTTAAAAGATCATTATAAAGGCCAAAAAAGAAAAAAACCCACTTATCATACACAAAGGCAGCGACTAACAATAATAAAAATGGTGGCAACAAAACAGCAAATAATGGTGACTGCTTTACCAAGATGAATACAAATGGGTAGCTACAAATCAATAGAAGACGCTTGTGCAAACCTGCAACTCGGTAGAACAATGGCACTCACCAAGCTCCCTAGTGTCACGCACGCTTTTCTCCCTCTCTATGTATTCCTTCACACTAACCTATGAAAATTACGTTAAATTTATTTATCTTTAATTTTTAGAATATTCTAAATTACTTTATTTTATTTTTATTTTATTTTTTACCATAGTTTTAATTGATTGTGGTATAAATTTCATTTTTACACCATTGTATAGTCTATAGTATGAACCATGACCAGAATTTTCATTGACTATGGTGTAACGTAAATTTTTTTGCACAATTTTAAAAAACCTGTAGTCTATGACAACAACAGGGTTTATTAAGTTTGGTAAAAAAGATACACTTTCAACCATGGTGCAACCAAATTGTGGTCTATAGTAAAATGATTATGTAAAGAAAATCTTAGTAACGTTAGCCATGGTGTAATGTTAATGTTTAGACCATGGTTTTATATAGATGTGGTCTATACTAGGATCTTGGACCGTGGGTTTAATGACCGCGACAAAAAGAAAATGTTGATACCACGGTTTGAAAACCATAGTCTATACCATGCTCTTAGATTATGGTTTCATATACATGTAGTCTATACGTGGATGTTAGACCATGGGTTTTAATGACAGTGGTGTGATGACAATACTGCTACCACAATTTTTAGAACTCCTAGTTCATAATATGCTTCTACACCATGGTTTTATATACACGTGGTCTGTATTAGGATTGTGGACCATAGGTTTTATTTAACATGGTATAAAGATAATATTGATATTGTAGTTTTTAAAACTCGTAGTCCATACTATGCTTTTAGACTATGGTTTTTAAAACCCGTAGTCCTTAATATGCTTTTTGACCATGGTTATATATATATGGTGTGTATTAGAATTTTGGACCATCGGTTTTATTTAACGTAGTGTAAAGATAAAAGTTATACTATAGTTTTTAAAACCCATAGTCAATACTATACTTTTAGACAACGATTTTTAACCCCATAGTCCATAATATACTTTCAGACCATGGTTTTATATACATGTGATCTGTACTAGGATCTTGGACCTGAAGGAACCCTAATGAAAGGATCTTTTGAGCGGAAGCAGGATCGTCTCAATTCCCAAAATTTTACAAAACAAATTTTTTACAGAGAAGAAAAACAATTATGCATTTAACACACAAAAAAAATATAGCATGCTTATGAAAAAGAAAGAAATAGATTAGAGTTTCATAAACACTTACCTTTGAAGACGATCTTCAATGGATCCCCGAACACTGCCATGAACGGCGACCTCGGTATCCTCAGGTAGAGAATTTAGGAGGAGTGAGTGCACTGGCTTATTTTGGATTTTGAGGAAAAGAAGGAGATTGAGAGGAAGAGAGATCATTGAGAAATTCTACCGAGAGCACTATACAAACCTTAACCTTGTGTGTTTTTGTAGCAAGAAGAATAACTGACCATTCAGTCTCCCACTTCCAAGATTATGAGAGAAAAAAGGGGAAGAGAGTTACAACTCCCTTCCTTAATTAATTTAAAATAAATAAATATTCATTAATATATTTAATTAAATAAATAAGTTAATATATATTAATATGATAACTACCTTATCATATAATATATATTAAACTATATGTTATATTAAATATAACATATAACCTATAGTTTTAATATTGTATCATATAGAATATAACCTATAGTTTCTTTTCTCTCATTAATGACATTTAATATAAATCACATTTATATTAAATTTAATAATATGGATCCAATTCACATAATTGTTATTTGAATCGTATTCAAATATTTATTTTCTCTCAAATAAAGTTTATATTATAATATATCAAATACATTATAACAATTATATCATATATAATTAATTCCTTCAATTAATTTGAATAAGTCAAATTGATACAAAAACTGATTCTCATTTAGTCCTATCGAGTTACCGATGGGACCTCATGGACCTGTAGCTTAAATTTTCAATGGTACGTGAATAATTAATTAAACTCTTTAATTAAATTATTCACTAATTATTCACCACCCGTTAATTGTCGGACACTCCACCAAAGACCGACAACTGCACTCTTCGCACTACGGATATATTTTTTATGTCCATTAGTATAACCAATCAACAGTATGATGACCCTTCACAAATTGCTCGTTAGTACAGTTGGGCCAAAATTGTCGTTTTGCTCTTGTAGTTACATCTATCTCCTTAAGTACCACTAATCCCTCTAATGAACAATAAATCGTAGTCCAACTATGCTCTAACCCCTCTTAGGCAGGGAGATGGTGTGGCGCCACATTGTTCAAGCCCCAGAATCAACCCTTAAGGGAGCAATTTATCTACTTGCCCCGACATTGGGGAATGAGTGAATTTCATCTTGTGTAACTGTGTTCCCAGCTCCCCAATCAGACGAATCCCCAAAATGGTAGGCTTTTTGAGTCGGCGATCTGGCAACTCTCACCCATACAAATCAAAGGATCGCCCTCATAGACAGGAGTTCACAACTCACTCAAGATTCAGGTCATGTTATGTATGGTCATCCTGGTGAAGTATAAGTTTCTATTATGAACGATGTTATATAATGGGACTAAACATTTTATGGTCCTAATATGGAATATCCTCACTCACATATTACTGCCGACTCAACAAACGGGGGTTTTGTGTTGTTGACAAGAAAAACTAAATGCTAAAATTAAAATTAGTGAAAAGTAAGATAGATTGAGAAAGAGAGAGATTAGACACAAGATTACCTCCGCCGGTTTAGAGATTGTCAAGTTTTTTATGAATCTAATCATTGATTAATCATGAAACATTCTTGAATTAACTATTTCTTAGGCCTAATCGAATGAACAAATTCCCTAATAAGAATCGACATGTCGTAAATCCCTAAGTAAACTAAGCTCATTATAAAAGCAACTTACTTAGTTAATTGCATTACGTTTTTTGATTGATTAGAGCATTAAGCAATATTGACCAAATATTAACCTAATGCATTTTCAATCTTTAGGTTTTGTTATCAATTAGGTGATTCTAAAAGACTAGAAATCATGTTATAATTTAAACTAAAATCTAGTGCTACTGAATTAAGCATGCTTACCATGCAATTATAGACATTAAAAATCATGCATAGAAAAGACAAACATATAAAAAATTGAGTTGTCAATTCAATCTACCTATATGCTTGTTCTATAAATTAAACAAAAGAAAGAAAATCAATAAGAAACAGTAAGATCCAAGAATAGTTCATAATAAATCTAATAAAATCCAAGGAAAACCCTATAAACCTAAAAAAGCTGATGTTGTGGCCTTTAGTCGTTCATCAAATCCGAATCACGATGCCAAGATTTACAATTACAAACCAAAATTGAAGGAAATCTCATGAGTTTTGGCCTACAATGGCCAAAATTGAGCAAAATGCTCTCTAAGACGACCTAACTCTCCTCTCTCTTTACCTAAATTGGAAAGAAACAAATTTATACTATAATCGCAACGTAGCAATGCTGATAGTAGCGTTGCAACGCTCCAGCTGCAGATCAGACCTTGAGCATAAGGCTAGCGTAGGGTGAGGGTGTTGGGGTTGATGCCCTAAAGTCTCGTGTCCTGTAGTTTATAAACTATTTGTACAAACGCTTGTGTTGTATAATATATGATATTTACTTCACATCTGTTTTTACACAATTGTATGTTTTATTTGCTTTACCACAAACCAATAGATATAAAATTCCTGGTTATCTGTGTTAGAGTTAATGTCCTAAAGTCTCGTGTCCTGTAGTTTGTAAACAGTTTGTACGAACGCTTGTGTTGTTAATATATGATATTTACTTCACTTCTTGTATTATTGCTCATTTACTTGTTTTATTTGCTTTACCATAAACAAATAAACATAAAATCCCTGGTTATCTGTATGTGAGCCAAGCATGTATGTGGTGACATACAAGTGGATCATGTCTTGAGTGATAACCAAAATGGTCTGTAGTATATGGATAAATGAGGGAAACTTTATCCTGGTAACGCTACGGACGCAGCCCGCTTTGTGGAATGTTCACAAGTGTTGTGACTTGTCACAGATGGTCTGATCCTGATCATTCGTGTTAGGGACATACGAGCGGGGGCGTCCTATACAAAGAGTTTGTATAAGACCTGACCACAAAGTGTTAACGTCTCGTTATATAACACCGTTCATGACAGAGACTTCACTTCACTAGGATAACCATAGGTAACATGACCTTAATCCTGAGTGAGTTGGGAACTCCTACCATTGAGGGCAGTCCTTTGATTTATATGGGTGCAAGTGGCCAGATCGCCAATTCAAACCTACCATTTTGGGGATTCGTCTGATTTGAAAGCTGGGTACTCAACTACACAAGATGGAATTCACTTCTTCCCAGAGGCAGAGGTAAGTAGATAGATAGCTCCCTTAAGGGCTAATTCCAGGGCTTGAACAATATGGCGCCACACACCTTCTCTTGGCCCGAGAGGTATTCACACATAGTTGGACTATGTTGTATTGTTCATTAGAGGAACCAGTGGTACTTAAGGAGTGAGATGTAACTACAGGGGCAAAACGGTAAATTGGCTCAACTGTACTTATAAGCATTTGTGAAGGGTCATCATCGTACTCATGATTGGTTATATCTGATGGACACAGAAATATATCTGTGATAAGAAGAGTTCAGCTGTTGGTCTTTAATAGAATGTCTGACAGTTAACGGATGGTGGATCTCGTGGCTAAAAAGTTTAATCAGCTATTCACGTACCATTAGAGCTTCGAGTCAGAGGTTCATTATGTCCCCTGAGTAGCTTGGATAAATTCGAGAACCAGTATCTGGGTAAATTTGAAATGTTCAAATTGACAAGAGGAAGTTCGATTATATATGATATAATTGGACTGCTTAATTAGATATGATATAATTGGCAAATGTATGAGATACATTATTTTGGAAGAAATTAGATATAAATATGATTTATATCAAGTAGAGGAGAAAATACTATAGTAGATATGTGTTATCAAACCATAGGATAAAAATATATTATGATTATATTTATTAATTAATTAATTGGTTAATTATATGATAATTAAGCCAATTTTCATGTTCGGACGTGGGTTAGTGGACAACGTCGGTTATTAGAACCGATTAGTTAAAATGAAAATTGTTTTCATTTTTGAATTGTTCAATCGAAAACCCCGAAGAGAAACCGTCAAAAGAATTTCGGAAGCGCGCATTGGTGAAAGTAAACGATCACTCAAGAGACTATACGATAGCTCTTCTCCGCCTAAACAATCGTCCACCTTGCGCTAGACGATCGCACGCTATATCCTACACGATCGGATAACTTCTATAAACGATTGTATAGTGTGCCGTTTACTGAACGATCGTGTACCTTTTCCTAAACGATCGTTCAATAAATCCTACACGATTGTGTAGCTCCTCCTAAACGATAAGCACTTCTGTTATGCGATAGCGTTGTTTTCCCTCCCACTTGCTTATCACCTACACGATTTGTGTTTTCTACTTCCTCTACCAAATTCACCAAAGCCCACCCTTTGGGTTTTCACTCTGAGAATACCCAGGGCTCATTAGTGGTGGTGTCGTCCTCGTTGCGGTCATGAGTTCGCGTTGATCGTGCTGCTGCAGTCGACGTTCCCACCGAGCGTTGGTAGATCACTTGGAGGGTTTTCGTTGCGTTGGAGTTTTGAAGTTTGAAGATAGTTCTCAACTGGTATGGAACTCTTTCCCATATGATTTTGTTGTTCATTGCATGCCGTTAATTAAGATTTATTTGCATAACTGTATGTTGAATGTATAATGTTATATTTCAGTCACGGTAAGATCGGAACGATCCGAACGCACTCATGGAAGTCATTGATATGAGATCCTTCAATTGGTATCAGAGCCAGGTTCTGATACTTTGATTTCATCTGTTGGAACGAAATGACAAATACATTCATGGTGGGTGCATTTCTACGTTGTTTAATTGTTAAATCTGATGTAGATGTGCCAGATTAATGGATGTTTTCGGGATGATTAGCCTCGGTTTTATTTAGATCCTTTTACATTTGCAGTTATTTGTAAAGGCCCCTACATTTTTGGGCATTAATAATCGTTATCGAGTCTGTATTCAAAGTTTGTTTGAAGTTTTGAGTCGTTCGTTGAAGTTCTGGGCAAGCGTTGCGGCTCTTCGAGGAAGGAGGCAATCTAGGGTTGATGCATTGTGTAGAAGATGTTCTATGCGATCGCTGTTGATCGTATCGTAAAGATGAAGGCGTACGTGATCGCTGATGAACGTATCGGTTAAACGATAGGGTATGCGATTAAGAGTTGAAAGCATCGGGTTGACGATCGAGTACACGATCGCTGAGTATCGCGTTGTGTAGACGATAAGATGCTCGCAGATCGCTTAACGCGCGAGCGCACTAGACGATCGTTTAGGCCAGCAAGCTTCATCGCTTAGTAACTGACAAAACGATCGCTTAGTATCGTAAGGTAAATCGTTTGCCTGGTTGCGTGCATCGTGTAGACGATGAGATGCTCGTGTATCGTTTAAAGCGCATGCGCTAGACGGTCGCTTAGGTCATCAAGCTTCATTGCTTAGTAACTAACTAAACGATCGCTTAATAAGACAAAGTAAATCATGTCGCCGCGCTACACGATCGGATGGACGATTAGGCTTTGCAGTCTCGTCGTTGTCTACGCGATCATTTACTAATGCTCTCATTGTCTAGTGCGCATTGAACGATCGTATACCTGCTGGAGTTTGCTACACGATGAAGACCTCCTGGCAGTTCAAGACCCGGTTCGCCTGTGAACCGGTTTGCTCGATGAAAAATGTAATAGATAAGATTTTTTCATTCTAGTTTTTGTAAAGGATCATCCCGATCCATTAATTCTTTATTTATTACATATGATGAATGTTTTTTTTATATGTCATATGGTATGCATATATAGTAAATCCCACCTTAGGTTATGCAATGGTCATGTATCAACTCTTTATTGTAATTGTTATAATTTAGAGAAGCTTGATTTAATTATGTAAGAGCATGCTCATGCATCATATAATGCATGCATAAAAAGCATTGACATGCATCATCTTTATATTATAATTGTTATAGTATAAGGGTGAATGATAGCATGTTTGCTTGGTTGTTACGCGTTATATAAAAGTTATATAGTAATGACCGAACATTGCATGAAGCATGACACATAGGTTATTTTATAAATGTTATAAACGTCTTGTTGTGCGCAATGGTTTTAGTTATTTCTTTTTAAAAGTTAAAGAGAAATTAGAACTAAAAGAAATAAGAAATACATGCATGCTCACTTAGGTTTAATTCATGATTTTAAAGTATTTAAAACTTGGATCACATAGACCTAAGATCACGGTTCTAATATGATTAACAACCCTAAGACTTTAATCTTTTAATCAGTTTAATAGGATTAAATTGGCTAATAAAATGTTAAACTGTAGCAAATCTATCTATAAGGGACCTTTTGTCTAAGGCGGGTTCTGTCTAGGCTGGGTTATTTAAGTTGACGGAAACGTAACACCCCTACCTGGAAAGGTGAATTAGATAGATTTGATGCATGCATGCAAGTTAAGGACAGTCCATTAAAATGTTTAAATGTGACTACTTGAACTTGTTCATATTTCATAGACAAACGTTGTTTATGAGTAGAGTTTAAAAAGACGACTTAAACTAAAATCAGTACCCGGATTGTCTAGGTTAATGAACCCCTAAGGAGAACATTCAGTGAGAGGTACTTGAAGCATAAGATGCTTCACTTAAACTTTTCACATTTCTCCTAAATAGTCCACACCGTGAGATCTATCCTCGGCCTCGAGGCACCTTTGGCATGTCCCCCCAATGGATGGTGTTTGGGTAGGTCAATATCAAGATGGATGGAGAGAGTGTTCATAGTAAGTGGGAGCGAAAAGTGCGACTGCATACCCCTCGGTCTCCCTCGTTAGGTTGAATAAAGTTACTACGCATCACCTTGAGGCACCCTGGGAGTGTCCCCCTAAAGGATGGCAGTTTTGTGCATTTCTTTATTTGATCTCCTGTAAGAGGATAAGGTAACTCAGTCTCTTGTCCTAATCTGTCTTTTCCCTACGGTAAGCACATTAGGGTGGGACTTTGGCACCGAAAGCGAGGGATTACACTTACGCGGAATAGTTAAAAGTCAACAATTATGGACCAAAAAATAGTGGATGTTAGGTTCAGTTCCAAGAGTTGGTTCTATTTAATGGTTGAGAATGTCTCATCCCAGCGAAGGGGCAACTGATCACCCCACCGGTGGCGTTTGTCCTACCTCACTGCAAAATAGAAGTCCATAACTTAGGGTACTTGAAACTGCTTTGCAAAACTGATTGGTTTAAAAGTGCTTTAGCAAAATCTAATCAAGATTTGTTCGTATTTTCAGTGACATTTTCAAAATGGCAACAACCACGTTGGCATTGTTAAGCGCCGAAAAACTTACTGGCGATAATTTCGCAACATACAAACATATGATCACGACGATCCTAATCATCGAGTATCTCATATTCGCTCTCACGGAGGCTTGTCCTCTTATTCCAGCTTCTAATGCCGCTCAAAATGTTCGGGAGGCATATGAGCGATGGACAAGGGTGAATGAGAAGGCTCGAGCCTACATCTTGGCAAGTCTTTCTAAAGTCTTGGCCAAGAAACATGAGCCTATAGTCTCAACATGTGAGTTCATGAAGTCCTTGTGGGGGATGTTTGGACAACCATCTGAACAGCTTATGCATGGGACTCTTAAATACATATTCAACTCCAAAATGGAGGAAGGCACCTCTGTTCGTGAACATATGCTAAACATGATGGTCCACTTTTATGTGGCGGAGTTGAATGGGTCTACCATTGATGAGGGCAACCGGGTTAGCATAATCCTGCATTTTTAGTCGGAGAGCTTTCTGCACTTTGTTAGTAATGTGATTCTTAACAAAGTGAAGTATAACCTTACAACTCTCCTCAACGAGTTGCAGACATACCAATCTTTACTGAAAATTAAGGAGAGGTAGAATGGTGAGGCAAATGTTGCTTCATCCTCCAGTATTGGGTTTTATGTCATAAAACTCGCAGTTTGTAAAATGATAAACATTTTCTATTATCAATATACTTGTTAGTGATCTCATAAATTGTATGAAAGTCTAAATCCAATAAACCAAGACCCATGGCTATTGTATGAGTACTTAAATTTTATATGGAGACATAAGAGTGGATCGGGTTCGAGTAAATAGTTAAAATGATCTATGGTACATGAATGAGGTTGGGTACCTTATTCTGGTAACACCATTGGATATGGTCTACTCTGTAGTTGTTACAAAGAGTTGTAAAGTGCTACATACGATGTGATTCTAATTCGTACATGTTATGACATGAGGAGTGGGGGCTGTCTCTTATACACATCTAGATGTGTATAAGAGACAGGTTATGACATGAGGAGTGGGGGTGTTCTATGCAATGAGTTTGCATAAGATCCGGACCAAGAAATAAGTCACTCTTACTTTATAACATTGTTTACTGTTTAAAACTGACTATTTCATCTAGATGACCTAGGTAACTCAATCTTAATTCTGAGTTAACTATGAACTCCTGTTTATTCGGGATTGCCCTTAGATTTGAATAGTTGAGGGTTAGCTCAACAGCGTCGGCTCAATAAGACTCCCATTTCAGGGGTAAGATCGGATAGATAGCTGGGGACATAGGGTGCAAGATAGAGTTCACACCTACCCGATTTAGGGATATGAGAAACGTTGTTCTCTTAAGTACTGAATCCAGGTCTTAAACAAGGAGCTTCACCCTCTCACTAGGCTGAGAGAGTTTGGTTTTTTGATTGGATCACAAACCAGTTGTTCATTAGAGGATCAGTAGGGACTTGAGGAATAAGACGTAATCTCAGGGGTAAAATAGATATTTGACCCAACCGTTATTACGAACAACCTGTGAAGGGTCGACTTACTGATTATGGTTAAATCATGTAGAGATAATATATCTACAATGAGGAGAGTGCAACTATAGGCTTTAGTGGAGTGACCCATTAGTTAATAAATGAAGGTCAATTTGGTCTAATGAGTTTAGCCAATTAATCTCGGATCATTGGAGCCCATGATCTGTAGGTCTGCGAGGTCCCCCTACTAGCTCGTAACGGATTAAGTCTAGAATAGTGTGATAGGTTAATTTCAAACGTTCAAACTAGAATTAATGGAATTAGTAATTATATGAGATATAATTATATGTTTAATTTTAGAATTAAATGGAATAGAAGAATTTATATATTTAAATATATAAAGATGCATATGTGTTAAAATTAATTTAATATTGGATATTAAATTAATTAAGTTTTATTTATTAATTATTAATTTATAAAATTGATTAATTTTTCATTTTTAAAACCAAATAGATTTTTTAAATTAAAATTTGATTTTTGGATAAAATTGAAAAAGGAAAAGAAAACTAAAACACAAATGGAAAAATGGGTTTTTCCATTATCCATCACTTAACTAGCTCACACATATAGCAAATATTTGCCTTGTCTCCAAGCATGAGCTACAACTCATGCAACTTTTCTCTTTGCATGTTGATCTGCAATATAATGAGAAGATTGGAGTGAAAATCGGGCATACAATCTACAGAGTTTTGAGAGAAAATTCGGTTTGAAGAATGGTTCTTCAATAATAATTGTTGCAGTGAGTTTTTCTCCTTCATCCCTTGATTCAAGCTTGTTTTGAGTCCCACAACTCAATCTAGAGCACCAAGAGAATAGTGGGGAAGATCTTGAGATGGTCTACAACAAGATATGGAGAATATTGCAGCTGGAGAAGAAGCTTTGAAGAAATTCTACAAGAGATATGTCTTAAAACCTCTTTTTGTTGCAGAAGCATGCTTTATATTATGTCAAAATTAGTGAATTTGAATGCTTAGATGATCCTTGTGCTTTTACTGCAATTGATACAATCCTACATCCAGGACGTTCCATAGAGGTTTAACCTCAGGAATGAAGTCTGCACCTTCTGCTTCTAACTCTGCAAAGGGGAAAAAGAAGAAGGGTAGAATGGGTAAAGGGAAGACACCTGCTAACCCACCGCCTGTCGCCCCAAAGAGGCGTCCATAAGTTACTATGAGAAAGTGTTTCTACTGAAACCAAGATGGACACTAGAAGAGGAACTGTCGTGAATATCTAAAAGAGGAGAAAGTAGCCAAGGCTAAGGTCATGGCGGATAAAGGTAAATGTGATTTACTTGTGCTTGAAACTTGTTTAGTGGAGAATGACGATTCTGCCTGGATAATTGATTCAGGCGCCACTAACCATGTTGTTTCTTCTTTTTAGGGGGATTAGATCTTCGCAACAACTGGATGCTGGTGAGATGACGATGCGAGTAGGCACCGGGCACGTCATCTCAACTGTGGCAGTGGAAGATCTCCAGTTAGCTTTACAGAATAGGTTTATTATTTTAAATGATGTATATATTGTTACCGAACTAAAAAGGAACCTTATTTCTGTAAAGTGTTTATTGCAATGTAAATATACTATCTCTTTTAATATGAATAAAGCGTTTATTCATAAAAATGGTGTTTTTATTTGCAAAGCAAATCTGGAATCGAATTTATATGTGCTAAGGCCGTTAGCCATTAATTCCCTCCATAATACTGAAATGTTCAGAACTACTGAACTCAATCAAAACGTCGACGAATTTCGCCAAAAGAAAATGCCCAACTTTGGCATCTACGTTTAGGGCACATCAATCTCAATAGGATTGAGAGATTGGTGAAGAATGGATTTCTAAGTGAGTTAGAAGAAAATTCTTGACCCGTGTGCGAATCTTGCCTTCAGGGTAAGATGACTAAACGACCTTTTACTTGAAAAGGTTATAGAGCCAAAGAGCCTCTTGAGTTAGTACATTCTGACCTTTGTGGTCCTATGAACATGCGAGCTCGAGATGGCTATGAGTATTTTATCAGTTTCACTGATGATTACTCTAGGTACGGGTATGTTTATCTTATACATCGAAAGTCTAAATCCTTTGAAAAGTTCAAAGAGTTCAAGGCTGAGGTTGAAAATGCATTATATAGACAGATTAAAACACTTCGATCGGATCGAGGTGGAGAATTTTTGGACTCGACATTCCAGAACTATTTGATAGAACATGGAATCGTTTTCCAACTTTCAGCGCCGGGTATACCTCAGAAGAATGGTGTAGCGGAGAGGAGAAATCTGACCTTGTTAGACATGGTTCGCTAGATGATGAGTTACGCTTCCTTACCAGACTCGTTTTGGGATTTCGCAGAGGAGACTGCAGTATATATACTCGACTGTGTTCCCTCCAAGAGTGTTGCAAGAACACCTCTGGAGTTGTGGAACGGGCGTAAAGCTAGTTTATGTCACTTCCGCATTTGGGGTTGCCCTGCACATGTGCTTGAGGCTAATCCCAAGAAGTTGAAACCACGGTCGAGGTTATATCTCTTTGTAGGCTACTTCAAAAGTACACTGGGGGGTTATTTTTATGATCGGATGGAAAATAGGGTGTTTATTTCAACAAACACTACTTTCTGGAGGAGTATCATATAAAGAAGCACAGTCCACGAAGTAAAGTGGTGTTACATGAGCTTTTCAATGAAACTACTGAAACTTCAATCAACAAGAGTTGTTGAAGCGACTGCTACATCAACAAGAGTTGTTGATGGGAGTTCATCTACTAAGTTGGTTCCACCTCAAGAATTGAGAGAACCTCGACATAATGGGAGGGTTGCGAACCCACCTGTTCATTATCTGTGCTTCACGAAAATCCTTGCTATGGTAGTAGATGGCAACATTGAGGATCGGTTGTCTTATAAGAAGGAAATGAAGGATGTTGATCGGGATGAATTGAACAAGGCCATGAATTTAGAGATGGAGTTGATGTACTTCAACCCGGTATGGGATCTTGTAGATCAGCCTGATAGAATTCGCCCTATAGATTATAAATGGATCTACAAGCGCAAATGAGGTATTGATGGGAAGGCACAGACCGTCAAGGCTTGACTTGTGGCAAAGGGTTATACCCAGGTAGAGAGAGTTGACTATAAGGAGATTTTCTCGCCTGTCGTCATGTTAAAGTCGATTCGCATCCTCCTGTCTATTGCAACTTATTATAATTATGAGATATGGAAAATGGACGTCAAGATGGCCTTTCTTAACTGCAATCTTGAGGAGACCATTTATATGAATTAAGCCGAGGGATCCATAGCTCAAAGTCAAGAGCAAAAGGTTTGCAAACTGAATCGGTCCACTTATGGACTGAAACAGGCATCTCAATCTTGGAACATACGGTTTGATACTGCGATCAAGTCATATGGCTTTAACCAAAACGTTGATGAACCTTGTGTCTACAAGAAGATCATCAACGTTTCAGTAGTCTTCTTAGTGTTGTACGTAGACGTTATTCTACTCATTGGGAATGATGTAGGTCTACTGACTGCAGTTAAGAACTGACTAGCGACCCAATTCCTAATGCAAGATTTAGGATAGGCTCAGTTTGTTCAAGGTATACAGATCTTTTAGGATCGTAAGAACAAAGTGCTAGCACTGTCGCAGGCATCGTACCTTGACAAGATGTTGCTCAAGTACTCGATCCAAGACTCCATGAGGGGCCTACTGCCGTTTAGGCATAGAGTCACTTTGTCTAAGGACATGTGTCCTAAGATGCTTCAAGAAGTTGAGAAGATAAGACGATACAGTCTAATCCAGACAATTTTAATGTTGCTGACCCGTTTACGAAGGCACTCGCGGCTACAGTGTTTGAGGGTCACCTACGGAGCATGGGTCTACAAAATTGCCCACAGTTGGACTAGGGCAAGTGGGAGATTTGCTTGTACTGGACTTTTATGCCCTAGTTTTTTGTTTTGTACTAATTTATTGTACACCCCACTTCGTTTTAGGATAAATGGGAAATTGTTGGGGTTGATGCCAAGTCTCGTGTCCTGTAGTTTGTAAACAGTTTGTACGAATGCTTGTGTTGTTAATATATGATATTTATTTCACATATTGTATTATTGCTCATTTACTTATTTTATTTGCTTTACCACAAACTAATAAACATAAATCCATGGTTATCTGTATGTGACTCAAACATGTATGTGGCGACATACAAGTGGATCATGTCTTGAGTGATAACCAAAATGGTCTATAGTATATGGATAAAGGATTGAAACCTTATCCTGGTAACGCTACGCACGCGACCCGCTTTGTGGAATGTTCACAAGTGTTGTGACTTGTCACAAATGGTCTGATCCTAATAATTCGTGTTGGGGACATGCGAGCATGGGCGTCCTATACAAAATGTTTGTATAAGATCGGACCACAAAGTGTTAACTCTCGTTATATAACACCGTTCATGACAGAGACTTCACTTCACTAGGATGACCATAAGTAACATGACCTCAATCCTGAGTGAGTTGGGAACTCCTGCTATTGAGGGCAGTCCTTTGATTTGTATGGGTGCGAGTGGCCAGGTTTCCGATTTAAACCTACCATTTTGGGGATTCGTCTGATTTGGGAGCTAGGAACTCAGTTACATAAGATGGAATTCACTCCTTCCCGGAGGCTGGGGTAAGTAGATAGATAACTCCCTTAAGGGTTGATTCCAGGGCTTGAACGAGGCGCCCCACATCTTCTCTTGGCTCGATAGGTATTCACTCATAGTTGGACTATGTTGTATTGTTCATTAGAGGAACCGGTGGTACTTAAGGAGTGAGATGTAACTACAGGGGCAAAATGGTAAATTGGCTCAACTATACTTACGAGCATCTGTGAAGGATCATTGTACTCATGATTGGTTATATCCGATGGACACATAAATATATTTGTGGTAAAAAGAGTTCAACTGTTGGTCTTTAGTGAATGTCTGACAATTAACGGATAGTGGATCTCGTAGCTAAAGAGTTTAGTCAACTATTCACGTACCATTGGAGCTTCGAGCCACAGGTTCATTAGGTCCCCTGGGTAGCTTGTATAATGTCGAGAATCAGTATTTGGGTCAGTTTGAAATATTCAAATTGACAAGAGGGAGTTTGATTATATATGATATAATTGAACTGGTTAATTATATATGATATAATTGGCTAAATATATGAGATACATTAATTTGGGAGGAAATTAGATATAAATATGATTTATATCAAGTGAAGGAGAAATTATTATAGTAGATATGTGATATCAAACTATAGGGTAAGAATATAATATGATTATATTTATTTATTATTAAATTGGTTAATTATATTATAATTTGCCGAAAACCTCTCCTCGATCGTGCATTAGTGGAAGAATTCGAAGTCGGTTATTGTAATCGAAGAATAAAATGAAAATTTGTTTCATTTTGCAAAAAGTTTGAAAAATTCGCAATCTGTGTGAAAACGTAACGATCGCCGCTTGAGAGTTTATACGATAGAGTCTTATCGTCTAAACGATCGCACACCAGCACCTAAACAATCGCCCGCCTGTCCCTAAACGATCGCTTAGCTTTCCTAAACGATCGCATAGCGTGTCGCATTTTCTAAGCGATCGTCTACCTTTTATTAAATGATCGCTTAATAAAACCTACACGATTGTGTAGCTTCATCTAAATGATAAGCATCCCTTGTTATATGATAGCTCTTTCTCTTCCATTTGATTGACATATACACGATCTGTCTTTCCTCCTACCTCTACCAAATTCACCAAAGACCACACTTTGGATTCTCACTCCGAGAATACCAAGGGCTCCAACTGGTGGTGTCATCCCCGCTGTTTACTTGTTCGTGACTGTTCGTGTAGACGATCATGCTGTCGCAGTTGACTGATTTGTTGGGCAATACATTGTGTAAAGGTTCTTCCACTGCTTTGAGTTTGACGTTTGAATAGAGTTTCCAACTGGTACGAGAACTTTTTCCCTTATGTTTTATTGTTCGAAGCATACTCTTAATTAGTGTCAATTTGTATAACTATCTGTTAGAATGTGTATGTTGTATTTCGGTCACAATGAAATCAGAAAGATTCGAATGCGCTCATGGATGCTCTTCGTTAAGGGTTCCTTTAGAGGAAAGTTATGCTTGGGCAGGCAAGCACACAGTGGAATCCCATCAATATCTTGAGCGTAGCGTTGTTACGCTGCGTTGCTTCTTCACGTTCTGTCTTTCAGCATAGCATTGCAGTTTAAGACCAGGGTAGCGACGTTGCGGGCGATTTGAAGATACTGCTTTCAAGCGGAACTTCATGCTTTCCAGAGGGTTGCTACGCTGCACACAGGGGCATCTTGGTAATCTACCTCATTTAAAGCTTAGATGCTCATTTTAACTCCAATTTTCTTCAAATTAACCCCAATCGACTCCAAATTGTTGATTTTTCTTCTTTGGTGTTCAATACCTATAAAATAGCATAATTTACATGAAAAATCTGATAATGAGCCTAAATTAAGCTTAGGGAAATGGTACTTTTATAGCTCTATCAATAAGCATTTGACAAAAAAAATCAATATTAAACTAGTGGTGAGTTCAGGTCTAAATTTTAGATTTATGAAAGTATCAAACTAGGAAATCAAAATAGGACATAATCAAAACAATAATTTAATGTCTCTTTCTGGTTCTCAGCACATATAGATATCGATTAAGCTAAAATCTTGTTTGCTTGTTTTTTCATTGAAAGTGGTTAGTTGAAAATTTGTGAAATATAAAGGATAAGATCTAAATTTTTTAAAGATCTAAGGATAAAATTGAGAGTTAGAAATTGTATCGAATAGCTAAAATGGGACACCAATTGAAAAAATGACCATTTTTTCAATTGTCTATAGCCAAAACGTAATGTGTAGGGCTCATCTCCCTACTTAATTTTCTAATTCTACCCTCAAATTTAATGCTTAAGTACCACTGAATATATTTTTCCATGATTTTAGCAAAATCCATTGCAATTTTTAAATTATGGATGGGTATATCTCTGCCAATAAAATCTCTCCTCAGTAATCGATTAGCAACTTCAAGCTCCCAACAGTGATTTTAGGGTTGCAATATTCTTGATTTCTTACAGGTTTCCAAGGAGGAAAAAAGGCGAAGGACGGTCGATTCCTTGCTTATGGTCCTTTGATCAAAGTCTTTCCGGCTTCAAATACAACGATTCGAATAGGTGAAGATAAATGAAGAAGAAAAGAAGGGCTATTACCGATAGTAGCATTACCATCATTGTCGATATGGATCCGGTGGCATGGAGCTCTGGACATTTATCCAGACTGAAATAGTTTCGGACATTTTTAAAAAACACCATTCTATTTTGACCATTTATCTGTCGACCTTGAAATATTTTGACCGTTGAAAAATCGAATGGGCCGAGCTTTGACGCGGCGTGGCCAGATTGCGAATAGAAAGTCTTCAATTTGGGCCTCCGTGCTGTCAGACTTCAATAACACGCAACGAGGGGTTCCATGTCGTTGTTAGGTTTTCGGTCGTCGATCGACTTGGACCGCAAAGAGAAGCCCAAATCAGCGATTGCGTCATGGATCCCTAGCAATCTGGGGGACCTTCGCAACTCGATAGTCGATTGGTTTGGATTTCCGCAGGCCTTCCATCTTATGTTGGCTAAAACCTCCTTCTCTCTCCGGCGCGCTTCTTTGCTCTGAATTCGAGTTCTCTGCTTCAGTATGGCGAAGGAGGTGTACACCAGGGAAGAGTTACTTGCGCTGTTGCAGGTACTCAATCAATTTAAATGGCTTAAGTTTATATCTCGTCCTGAGTTTGAGAGCATAGGTTTCTTTCTCCTGATCGAATGTTAGAACTGTCGTAGGGTTTCTGTAGAGCACTGATAATTCTTATTGTTTTGAGATTCGCGTTATAATTCACTTGCTTGGAGTAGCTTTCAGAATGGAGTGGCAGACGAATACTATAGTTTCTGTCGGAATTTGTAGTTTGTACGACGCCTCATAGTGATTTCACCTAGTTTGGGGAATGAGCTTCTTGGCTTAATTGTTCATCGTTTCCAGATTGATATCTGACGATTAAATTATCTTTTTGTATCTCCTTTTCTCTCGCTAATGTAATATTTAATTAATAACTCTCTGTAGGATCTTCAAATTGATTTTTCCAGGTACGAACATCCTGCTGTATTAACAGTTGAAGCTCAGGTAACTGTAATTCTGTATGGAAGAAAAAAGAGAATAAATTATAAATCCAACCTTATCATTTCAATGTTAATTTATATGGAAACTAACGGGAATATATGACCAAATCCACATCAGGCAAAATATGTTGGAAATTTGGGGGGTGGACTCAGTAAGAATCTTTTTTTGAAGGTAGACTTCTGAACAAACTTTTTCTGCTTCAGAATAGTAGTTATTAGAACATGCATTCTATATTGCAATGTCTGTTTTTAACACCTGCAATACTTTCCGCTAATTTGCAGGACAAAAAGAATAGATACTATATTGTTTCTGCATTGGCAGACGCCAAAGTGGACCTAAAAGGTCTGTACACTTTACTAGTGCCTGTGATTCCTGTTAACTTTTTTCCCCTTATATTGAGGGTCTATAAGTCTTGACCCTCCGTCATATGTGCTTGGTATTTAAAGAGAAAAAGTTTATGATCATATATTTATAGTGCGATGTGATTCATGTTGCATTTTAGTCATGCAGTTCTATCTGCGAGACTTGGTTTGGGTAAAGGAGGTCTGAGGATGGCTCCCGAGGAAGCATTGGGTGAGAAACTTAAGGTTAGAAACAACATTTTTCAGGGAAATTCAGGCTGAGATAATTCTTTCACTTTATTTTGTTAGATCTTGCACAGCCTTATTTATTGAACAAATTGATATTGATAATATCGTGGTTTTTTGTTTTCATGTTCCTTGTTTTGTTAGTAATGAGCTCAATTATTGGAGCTTGTGCATTAGACCATCTTAGTTGTCATTAATTTGTTAAAAAAGGCTAAACTATAGAAAATACTCCAAACTTTGTATTGTGTTTCAAAATGCCCCTTTACTTTCAAAAGTTTCAATAATACCCTTAAACAAAAAAAGAAAAAAGAATTAAAAACTGCACTTACCATTGTACTTTATTTATATAAAAAAAAATTGACCTCTCAAAAGCTTCATTAATACCCTTAAACGTAAAAAGAATGTTAAACAATACCCTTTCCGTTAGTACGTGGATGGAATCATGGAAACTGTTGGTACATTTAAATAATACCCCTGCATTTTCATAAGTTGTATTAATACCCTTAATCTTTAACTAAATAGCATTATTTAATTGTTTTTAATCTCAAGGTACTCGTACCCTGCACTTGTGAATTTTTTGCTTGATTCAATTGATAGTATCTGATTTAAATGAAGGATAGGCATTTGAATAGTATAAGGTCAGAGATGACCTGAAGCGGTATGAGGAGTAAATCTTTAGTTTAGATATAAAACACAATTGATTTTAAATTTATAAGTAAGTAGTACTAAAATATAATGATTTTAGTAATGTATATATAACAAACTGTCTGTGATTGAAAGGTGTAAGACTCAAAAGCGAAAAATTTGAGAGTTTCAAGAGTCCCAGGCCGTGAAAAAGAAGGTTATTAACTGAGGGAATCAATAATATCTAATTATCCTTGAAGACTACCGGTTTAGTACTAATTATTTAATTATTTGCAAAAAAATCATTGGTAACACTGGGGATGCATGTAGTGAACCGTAAAGGAGTCAACGAATTGCAAGTATCATCTAGGATGCATGTTATGTGAATTTAATTGGTATTTAGTTCTGTCATTTTTGCATGGCTTTCAGGATTCTGACCGCAAAAGTTACTTTGTGTTTCACCAATTAATCCACACGTTTCATGCACCTTTGCATAGAGATGATTACAATTCAACTGTACAGTTATAGATTTTTATTTAGATAACTTTCATTTAATTACTTATATTGTTGTCTTCATCTGTTGGGTCAGGTGTCCCTGGGTTGTGTTACTCCATTTGCACTCATCAATAAAACAGCACGGTATGCATTAATCAATGTATTCTTTAGTCATTGAGTTTTATTTCCATGCATCTATCAACAGTTTACGGAAATTTTATTCTTGACGTGTTTCATTTTCATTCTCAGTAGTCAGTAGTTTTCTATTCTTTGTTGTTATGTGTATTGTTGCTAGGAAATCTTTCAGATATATCCAGTTATGACTTGAACAGTACATGAAAATTTAGAAATATACAATCTATAAATAGTTGTTAGAAGAGCTAACTTTTTCCGACATTAGGACCTGGGATCATGTGATAATCCATAGGGCAACATATTTCATGTTTGCCATGTTGCCTTTTTATTTTTTGCACATTAACTTTGCCTGAATTGACCATCTATTTATTGTATTTTACTCTAGTTGTTATGTCAGTGTATCCCTTTCCTCGTGCAGGGATGTCGCCTTGTTGTTGGACCAGGGATTTAAAAGTCAAGAATTTTGCTTCTTCCACCCTCTGTCAAACGAAACTTCAATATGTAAGTGAGGTGTAGTTTCATTAATATTTTTCTTCCTTTATTCACCTGAAGAATAGATTGTCGAGACTTCGCCTTTATAGCTGCCCAAATCTGGATTTTTGTGTTGCTATATATTTTCCACTTGCTAGGTAATGTTATGAGGTTCTGCTCTTCAATCTGATGGCTTATTTCATTTGTGTATTTGGGCATGTCTGACAATATCGTATTGTTCCATGTTTATCTTGCTTGATTAACTTTTGAAGTGAAAACTTTTTCTCCCCTTTTATATGTATAGAAAAAAGAACATGATGGAGGTGACTGATCTCCTTTCCTTACTTGAGGGTTACCTTTTTAGGCGGGAGAGAAGTGATGTGAGGTTTTAGAGTCCTGACCTTTTGGAAGGATTCATGTGTAAGTCTTTCTTTTGTCAGTTGATTGATCCTTCTCCCTTAGGTTTATTTGTATTTTTGGTTTTATGGAGGGTTAAGATTCCTAGGAAAGTGAGGTTCTTTAACTGGCAAGTCTTACATACCCGTGCTAACACTATGGATCTTCTTAAGAGAAAGTTGCCCTTGCTTGTGGGTCCCTTGTGTTGCATCATCTGTTGGAAGGCTGAGAAAGACCTGGACCGTATTCTTAGGCATGGTGAGTTCTCTTGTTTGGTTTGGGACCTTTTGTTTTAGATGTTTGGAGTTCTGGGGGCCCACCACAGAGATGTGGGTGTGTTGTTTGAGGAGTCCCTGATCAACCTGCCTTGGGGGGAGAAGACTTGATATCTGTGGCTTGGGGGGGGGGTGTTATTTTGTGGGTGTTATGGGTTGAGTGTAACAAAATTTTTAAAGGAGTGGAGAGGAGGGACCCTTGTGAGATTTGGTCCCTTTGTGCATTCTCATGTTGCTCTTCGAGCTTCGAATTCGAAGACCTTTTCTAGCTAGTCCCTTGTGCATTATCATGTTTCTCTTTGAGTTTGGAATTCGAAGACCTTTTTTAACCATACTATAGGTGTTATTTTTGCTTAGTTGGACCCCCTTCTTATAGAGGGTTCTCCTCCTTTTTTGTGGGCTGGTTTTTGTTGCCCTTGTATCTTTCATTTTTTCTCAATGAAAGTGGTCAATCAAAAAAATATGTATAGAAAAAAGAGGATTTCTTCCATGTTCATCTTCCATGATATAGCATTCTTGGTCTTGCTAAGTGTGATCGATTAATAGACCGTTGCCTGCTCTTTTATAAGTTAAACTCTAATCCACTTTATATATTGATGTTTCCAGCCATCAATTCCAGTAATCTCGACAAGTTCCTTCAATCGATTGGGAGAGACCCTTCATATGTTGACTTGGAGGTGAATCCGTATCCTCTGATCACTAACTTGATTAAAAATGTTGATTATTTGGTTGATTTTAATTCCCTATGTGCAGGCTAATCCTTCTGTAGGAAAGGATCAACCCCCAGATCTCGCGGGACTTGTTCCATCTGGTTCTTCTCTTGTGCCTGATACTCCAGAGAAAGTATCTTCTCACGCAGATTCTAATGAAAATCACGGTGTTACAGACAAGAAGTCTAAAGCAGTTGCAGGTATCATATGAAGCTTATGCGTATAAGCTATATAGTACAAAAAATCAGTGTAGGGGATGAAATTGTTTGTAGGTTTTGTTGCTTTGTGACTGAAGAACTGGGGTATCTAAATGTTAAGTTCGGTAAGGTTATGTAGTTTTGCCTTTATGTTTATTTGATACTTATGCAGGTAGAGTATTAGAGTTTATTTTCCCACCGCTTTCTAGTCTTTTGGGAACCACTTCTCTTGCTAAATAATAATTGAAGGTCCACTGATTGCATAACTGCTGTATAGCCCGACCATAACATCAAGAAAATCTCTTATGCCTTATTATATATCTGTTAATTGATGTTATCTTTATATGGAAGAATGCCAAATAAGTCAAAATGCCTTATGATTGTTTATTAATCGTGATGATTGGATGGATGTGCTGTCTTCCTCCCTCATTTAAGAACTAGCAATGTTACACCAGCTGTACTAAATAAATGATCTTCTTTTGGCAAAAGTAATGAGTCTCTCCCTTTAAAACAGCGAACACAGTCAAATTATCTACCGCTGTGAAAGTTGGAAAGGACAAACCTGCACCCAAAGGTCGACCATCCTATGCAAATGTGGAAAAATTTGTGGAAGAGATCCTTGATAAGACGTCGGCAATAGTGCTCTCAGAGGTATACTGTTCTTTGTATTAGCATCCACTCAGTCGTCATTGTTCTTTTACTGACGAAGTCAAATTTGACAGCTGACAGAGGAGACTGTTAATAAACATGGAGAACAGTTGGGAGCCGTGGTGTCAAACAGCATTAAGAGACATCTCAGCTCGGAGTTGAACAACCTTTCTGTGAGTATTTTACTTAAAATGGTGATTTTGTTTTCTTCTTCTGGAGCAACGTAAAACAACTTTAAGAGCCTTGCACTTGCTATTTCTAAGTTCAAAAAATTGAATTGCTTACAGATTTTTCATTTAAGTCCATTAGCTTTTCTTTTTACCTTACTTTAAAATGCTGTTTCGCATGAAAAAGAAAAAAAGAAAAGAAAAAGCTGAAGCGTGTGATTTATGATGTATATATTATTGCAGATGATATTTAAGAACGCTGCATACACAGAAGGGTTCCATGCTGGATCTTCCCATAAAGTGAAACATGCATGCTGACATTTTTGTTTGCCTGTGCTTCCAAGCAACTGAAGAAGAGAACTCGGACAGAAGGCGAGTAAGGGCTCTAGTTATGTTCAAGATTCTTTTTAAACGATATATGGTGCCGTAACTGAATGTTTGGCTTGTTATAAGATCTGGTTCCCTGGTGAAGCATCTTTAGCACTACTTCTAAAAGTTATTTTTATTTTCATTAACTTCTCTGATTTCATTTGCTGGTGATTAAGTTCTGCCGTTCCCCTTTGTTTTGTAAAATTGATGACCACCAGCTTAATATTGCTGATGAGTCGCACAGTTTGGGTAATGTATTAGGTTTAATGATCAGAGTGAAAGTTGCAAGCTAATATATGAATTATGAATTTTGGTTTCGTATTAGCATTTGTTTTTCCTCCCTTGGAAGAAACGTAAAATTGCATTTGTGTTAGTAAAAATAACGCTGACCTTGTAAAATTTACATAGAAATTCTTTGGTAATTTTGGTATTTTCTATGCTTATTGTTGAATATTTATTGCATTAGATGGTATAAATTGGGTAGAAATAACAACATCCTGCCATGTAATGGGCCACGGGTGTCAGGTAAATGTTTTAGTTTAGAACATGAAACGTGCTTTGAGCTAACACATTCAAAATGATATACGTTGGAGACTGATCTTTGAGGACAATCTCAATCCTGCAGATCAAAGAGTTGAATCATCTGATTAGTGCTTTGCTTATACCGGAAAATAATTAGACGATATTTGAAAGAAGGCAATGGAGTGGCATGCATACCAAATGTGTACCGTGGTAATGAATCTAAAGAGTACGTTTTTCCTTTCCAGTGTCTTCATATACGCACACATATATTTACATTCCTAACGAAGAGGTTCAAGTAAAATCCAAGTTATTTGTAGCAAAAACATCGACATTAAAAGGACTAAGGAAGAGAGGTAGGACAAACCACCCCTTGAATTAATTTCTGAAAAATGGAATAAAATATCTAGGTCAGAATCTGTGATGGGAAGAACAGAAACTTTTTTACAAGTTCACGTTTCATGCTATTATTTTCAATTTAAGTTCATCAAATTTCTAATGTTCTTTTCTTTATTATCATCATTTGATCTGCTGCATTATGTCACAAAGATGGATTAGGTCTATTTGAACCTATGAGTTTCGGACTTTGCAGCTTTTTAAAGAATGCACAGTCAGCGATAGATCCCTAATTATTGTATGCGCATCCTTAATTAAGCTCATACATATTTTATTTAATCGGATATCAGTATCCCTATTCTGGAGACATTCCTGTAATTTTGAAGAGAAATAAATTAGGCATCACCTCGAGAAGCACTGAAGCGGTTCCGTGGCATTGGACTAATCTGCCTATACCTATTCCGAAATGGCCATGACACCAATTGACTCCACCACCTGGTACATCTTCTCCCGATCCCTTCTTCATCTTCAGAACTTCCCGATGCTCCATTCTCCGGCGTCAACAGTGGCATCTCTTGCCTACAAACTGGGCAAGAGTTATGAAGCCGAAGCCATGGCACTATGCACTCCGAATGGTATATATGCTTACAACTCAATTCCCTTGCTTCTCCCCCGACTTCAAACTCCTCCTTACAAATTGGGCAGTGCACGTCGTTCTTCAGATGCTCTGCTGTTATTTTCACAGTTGGAATCCTCTCGATTGCTTCCTCACTTGCTGGTGGCTGCCCCGGTCGGTCGTTCTGTGTCAGTTCTTCAATTAATTCGTCGAGTTGTGGTCCAGTGAAGTAGTCTCTAGGATCAGCTCTCCGTGGTAATATCGGTTGAATTGGCTGAAGTTGGTCGGGAGGACCGAAAACAATGACAGTTCGAGACCGGTTTGGATTTGGGGGTAGGCCAGAATTGTCCCTCTCATCCAGGCTTCGACCGCGCCACCGTGTTCGCCAGTGAGGCAATTCGTCTCCTTCAGGATCACTAAATGATCTCCTGTCGAAATCGTCGAACCTGTGCAATGGTGGACGGCGACGGTTTGCATTTGGGGTTCCGTTGTTTAAGAGACGAATTGGCTGGTTGAGCATTAGTGAGAGGGCTTCAAGTAAACGGGCTGCTGGCGAGGGATCAAATTGAGGGAGGGTGAGATGGATCTCTTCAATGAACTGTCCGAAACAGCGGGGGCAGGTAAGCTCCGAGGGGGGTGCGGCGGCGTGTGTGACGGTCCGGTGGCATCGGTGGCACCAATAGAGCTGGAAGGTTGTGATATTGTGGTTGTTCGTTGTGCGTTGGGGTGGGCTGAAAGACATGGGTAGATGAATGTTTGGGAGGATTAGTTTTGTTAGTTGGAAATGATTTTGGAAAGGGAATCCGAATATGGGAAGAATTTATATATGGGAAAACGATGAGAGAGGGAGTGGAGAAAGGAATGGCTTTCTGGGTTTGCAGAAGCAATTCTGACATTGCCATCGTCATATCTATCTCTATCCCGAGGTTTAGTTTAGTTTCAGATTGTTTCGTGGAGATTAAGGAAGGGATGAGTGAAATGTGGTACAAACAGTTGTCTTGTTTGTGGGCTCAATTTCCTGCTGTTTCTCCTCTGGGTTTCGGGATGGAGGGAAGATTATTTACACTTGCCTTCTCTCTCTCGTACTTTCTTTCTTCATTATTAATCTAGCTTAAATTGCAATCTTGGGATTCCTCAAGTGACTTAAAAAGTAGGTTAAAGGAAAAATATCCTTTTGGTCTCTTAATTTAGTCCTTGATGTTTTGATTTAGTCCATGAATTTTTAAGAATATATTTAAAACGTCCTATTAAAAAACGGTCATTAAATTTAAACAAAAGACTGTCAAATAATGAAGTGGCAGGATGTGTGGAAAAAAACTATTTTTTTTTTCTCATCATTATTCTTTCTCTCTCCTCTCCGTCCTCCATCTTTCTTTCTCTCATTCTCTTCTCTCTTAGTCTCCGATCACCTCCTCTCCGTTACTAGATTTCCATAAACATTGGAAAAGAAAAACAAAATAAAGTAATATATACTGCAACAGAAACGAAGGATCATCACCTATTTCTTGATCTACCGTGTTTTCAGTAATGGCAATTGCCAAGGGCTCGGGTGAAATTTGGGGTCTCTGGTCAAAGGGGTGTTGAACTAGAAGCTTTTGGATTGAACTAGAAGAATAAATATCTTTATTTACCATTTGTTGAACTAGAAGCAAGTTTTCTTTAGTTATCTACTGTGTTTATTTACCATTTGGTGAAAATTTATTCATTTACCATTCAAAATTGATTGGAAACATCGCCATATTTCTTTATTTACCATTGGCTGAACTGGAAGCTTTTGGGTTGGAGAAGGTGAGAGACGAGAATAATAAAGATTTTCGTTTCTTTCTTCAATGTTTCTGAAAATTTTTCAATAGAGAGGAGGTGAGAGAATAAGAGAGAGAATAGAGATTGAGAAAAAAATTTAAAAAATAATTTTTTTCAGCTCATCTGGCCACTTCATCATTGGTCAACTTTTTATTTAAACATAATGATTTTTTTTTTTTTTTGAAAGAGAGATCTTTTAAATCTATTTTTGAAAATCAGTGACTAAAATGGCGGGATTAAACGTACCTATTTCTCGAAATTTATAGACCAAAATGATATATATTTTTTTTTAAAGAAAATTGCTTCTATGTGTAGTTAGCTAGTTAGAGTCACTTGTTGAATGGGAATCCATTTTCGGAAATTCTAGGTTTCATGGTTTTGTTGATTCTCAGTATAGACCCATTTTTGGGCTTAATGTCGTTATATTCAGCCCATGACCATTATATCCGTTCCCAAGAGACACATATATAGCCTATTTATTTAGGGACAATCGGATAAATGGTCAAAACAATTAATCAGACCAACTGTACCAAATAGCTCATTTTGATACTATTTAAAATTTACAAATACGATGTAACATAAAATACGATGTATAACATGTTTATTGAGAACGATAGACAATTAGTAAAATGAAACAAGAATGTATGATATTTCTAAGCAAATACAATGTATATTAGAAACAAATAAATTATCGGCTAACCCCGATTTAAGGCAGATTTGCATCCCCATCAAACTTTGTCATAGTTAATGCTAACCATGTTTCTCTTTCCCCATGCGACACTGTAATATGTTGGAGGGACATTTTGGCTGAAGAATCTAGAAGCTGTAATTAAAAAATTGATTACGTATCTTTAAGTTCGAATACTTTAAGAACATTAATCTAATGGCCAAATTCTCACCAATGTTACTGTTCGAGGATAATAAGGATTATAGTCTCAACAATATCTTTCCAATAGGGATTATATTGATCTACAAATTTAAAGTATTGGGGCCATATTCTTACGTATTAATATAACAATTTCGTAACAATTTACTTGTTGAAGAACTACATTGTTATTTTTTATGAAAGTTAAGGACAAAAATGTTTTTAATAATTTATTTATTGACAACCAATTTGAACATCATAGTTTAAGGTTAAATACACTTTCAATCATGAGATTAGAGGTTCAAATTTAATACGTGACTTAAATTACTTATAAGTTGATATTTAATAGGCAATAATATATATATATATATATCAAAATTTTTACTTCAAAGAATGGGTTAAAAAACTGATGCATTTTCATCCTTGTAAGTAATATCCAATTCTTGCAACTTTTAGTTTAACAATATGCAGTATGAGATGTGAACTTGAGCTTCTAATCTCTTGGTCGAAGGTGTATGTCTTAATCATAGCAACGTTCGAATTGATTTTATAATCAAATATTATGAAGAGAGAGAATAGAGAGAGAGGTTTGGTATGAGTTTCTTAGGCAGAGAATTGGGGTTCCTTCACCAAATCCTCACATGATGCTGAGAACTAAAATGTCACACAATAATGGCTTTTGGTGGTTCACCTACATCTTCCCTTGTGTTCCTTCCCAATTCTTTTATTTGCACATCCACTATTTTGACATTTTTCTTTCTATTGTTTTGATTTGGTTGAAGGGTATCCCAAAAAGGCATTGTGTAGAAGTTAGTGTGACATGTTTGACCAAGTAGACTTATTTTAACAAGAATTGAACACTAATTATGAGGTCAGATATTTAAGAGATATATATTGTCCTTCAACAAATATTGGTTCATCATGTTATGAAATACACAATTTCATTAGAATGTCGGTATTTACTATAATAACATAAAAATTAAATGAAATAAAACCATGAATATAGTTTAACTAGTTAAGTCTGAGACTTATATATCATTCGTTTTATGATTGAACTGAAAAATAAATTAGGTGAAAATACTCATATAAATCATTATTGATATTGAAAGACTGAAAAATCTCTCTTTATATAAATGAATGCTTAAGAAAGCAATTTGAACTTTCTCTATGGTCGGTTTTGAACTTTTACAAAGTCAAAATATGAGTCCAATTCATCATTTAATTTAATTAAAGGGAAAAAGACCCTTGAATTTCCTCCTTTACTTTCATGGCAGGCCAAAATTTTTCTCTTTTTCTAAAAAATATAAAATTATATGGACATTTATTTTTGGTTGTTGATAGTTTAGTGGTATAATTATTACAAACACAACACACCTCAGTAATAATTAATTGTGACTTTTATTAAATTACATTTTCATTCATGTAGTTAAGAATATTGAAGTGGAGGTAGGTTTGGGTTCAAGAATTCTTGACTTTACCCATGGTTGATTTAGGTAGAGTTTGAAATTTGAATGATTTGGGGTGATGGAAATAAGGTTATGCGTCATAATGCCATTTCATTGGTTGCTTTCAGGTGTAAATGAATTGTTGATTATCTTAAAAGCTTATTTAGAGTGTTGTCTGCTGAAACTGGATGGGGAGCTAGGGGATCGTGGTCGAGTCCCTTTGGTTCGTCGAGATCCTTTGTCATGTTTGTGGATGTTTCTTAGAGAGGATTGATGTTACAGGTTTGGGCTTGATTCTGTTTGATGAGTTGACAGGGACTAAGTCTATTCAGTATGGTTTCTTAGACCTATATTTGTCACCCATTTGTGCAAATACTCGTGTGATAATTGAAGGATTAAATCTTGCTCTTCAAAATGGGGTTGGTGATCTAACCATGTTTTTCGGTTGTGAGTTCTTAATTGATATGATCAATAAGTTGATTGATCCGTTTTTGGAAGTCCTTCACAAGATTGAAGAGATTTGGAAGCTGCGCTCTTTGTTCATCTTCGTTAATTTTCGTGTTGTTCGTCGTGATTGGAATCAATATGGTTTACACTCTTTGGCCTCACGAGTATTGTTTTTTCTTGGTTAAGTAACTTTCCTGAGTGGCTTTTGTTAAGCTTTTAGTCTGATTTAAGATTTTTCCGCTAGTTGGTGTTTCTTTTTGTTAGTTTTGTATTAGAAAAAATATATATTAAAGTGTAGAGACATGAGACATAAGTGTAAAAACAAGGACTAGCAATAATTTAAAAAAAAAAAAAATCGACGATATTAACTTTAACTTTAATTAATTTATCAAAATATAAGGAATCTTTTTAGAGTCATTCCATCTATATATATATGCGCATTCCATTTAAAGGATTGAAATTTACAATTTAAAAGAGAAGACATGAATATATTTAGCCACCTAACCATATGCTTGGAGTGGGTCATACTTGAGATATAGAAAAAGCTTAGAGTGAGATTTCTATATTTACACAACAATAATCTAATATCATAAATTACAAAAACCTTTTTTCAAAAAAAAAAAAAAGATTTTTTTTTAATGAAATAACACCCACAAGTAATTATTAGTAAAATACCAATTTCTCGGCAAAGCGAGCATGTTTAATTGATATACAATATGTGTTAATGACCAAAAGATTTGTAGTTCATATTCTACTTTAATGTCTCATTTTAACAAGAGTGGAATTGAATATATCTTTAGTTACCAAGTAAATGCTATGTAAAGTAACATCTTATATTATATGCTAAATTACAAGTTAAGTTTTTGAACTTTGAGATTTTCTATCTATTTGGTCTATAGACTTAAATAAATGTCTAATCAATCTCTAATTTTAAAGAATGTCTAATAGAGGGAAAATTAAAAGGATATATTGTCCTTTTAGAAACTATTTAGGAAAATATTGTTGTTTTCAAACTATTTATAAAAATATTGTTGTTGTTGTTTTTTTTTTAAATAAGTCGAGAGTTGAAAATTCGACCTAGATGGGTCGAATTTTGAACCCTCAACCTTTCCCTTTCCCTTTACATTTGCACGTTGAACTTTGAACCCTCAACCTTGCCTAAAATTATTATTGAGTCTATTTAATTATCATTCCGGAGACCATCCTCATAATTATTTGATGTGGAGAGAACGAAAGACCTTCCTCATTCTGGAGACCTTCCGGATACCTTCCTCATTCCGGATACCTTCCTCATAACACTCATAATTATTTGATGTGTTAAAAATAATTTTGTATTGGGAGAGAAGAAAGAGGGAAGAGTAAGAGAGAGAGCAAGATTATGAGAGAGTGAGATTTGAGAGAGCGAGAGCGAGAGATCTGTACAAATTTTCCTTTTTTTCTTCTTTTTATTATTACACATTCCACCTTCTTCTTTCTTTCTTTCTTTCTTTTTTTTTTTTTTTTAATTTTCCATTTTATATAAAAACAATTTCTAAAAAATTTTTTATTATTTATATTTTTTAAATTTTTTTTTAAAAAAAGAAAAAAAATTCCATCAAAAAATCTTGGTACCAAATGTACAAAAGGAATCCAAGATCATTATTGTAAAATCTTTTAAACTATTGACCTCACTACTGTGATTAAAATTTCTGTTCTTTATATCAATAATACAGTCTTATTTATAGATTTGCATGTGAAGGTTTTGAGTGTTGATTTGATTTATTATGTCCCCAAATTATTATCTAAAATATGCAAATTTGAATATTGAAGTTTTTTTTTTTACCTAACTTGTTAGTTATTTATGCCAATCCAACTGAATAAATCATAATTTGGCAACCTCATAGAATCCAGATGTGCGCATGAGCGATAGTATTCGAGGGTGGGGCGCGATAGTGCGCTGGAGAACTGCCTCTCGACACCTGCAAGACATTTCTCCAGTAGTACGATCTCGCCATACAACATATGATCGATGAATGGACTGGTCGTACAAAACATCGGGATCAACAAGTCCTGGGTTTAAAGCCATGATCTGAAAAAAAAAATTATATTAAAGTTGACTATAATTGAATAGTAGAGAAAAATGTGAGGGTAAAGAATAATGTAAAACTTTATTGATTACAATAAAAAAAAATTGAATATACAATAGATTATTATAAAAAAATTGAATATACAATAAATTATAATAAAAAAATTAAATATACACTATAACAAAATTATTTATTTTTCAATTTCTAACTATCTGGAGCCCGTCTTAGTAATGAAGGACACTTCCTTTGATTATGTCCTAACTGGTTACAAAATCCACATCGTTGTCGAGTGGCTGGTTCTGTCCAATCCATCTCGTTGTGATAACATGAACTTTTCGGTCTACCAAGTTTTCTTAACAACGATGGATCAAGATGTAAGACGGGTATATTAGGGTGCGTGATCCAGTAATCTTTATGCGGTACAGGTTGAAATTGAGGAGAGTAACATCCAGCATACGTTGACAATTTGTAGTAGTCCTCAATAAAATCTTCGTAGTTCATGTTAAAATGTGAGCAAACGGCCATAAAATGTGAGCATGGAATGCCGAATACTTGCCACTTGTTACATGAACAGTACCGCTCGGATCTGTTTAGCCTCAATATTTGAACGTTTTCTCCTTTGACATTGAGACTATGACGTCCGGTCTTCACATGAAACGCACCTTCATACCGATCGTATGATTGTACTTCATGTTTACTAGATCGTGCAGCCCATTTATTTATTTTGTCGTGTGCATACCTGGATTTTTACTCCACTTAGTATTATAAAATATGTTTGAAATAAATTATTAATAAAATATATAAAAAAAAAAAAATTTCCGGGTATATTTATCTTGACGCTCCAATGCATCCCTTATTTCTTCTCTTTTCTCGAAATAGTTCACGCATTTGAAGAATGTTATCTGAGCAAGAGCATTTATAGGCAACATTCGAGCTCCTTTGAGGACTCCAGTTATACACTTTGATAGATTTGTCGTCATCCACCCATATCTGAATTCTCCATCATGTGCTTGTGTCCATTGCTCTAAACTAATGTTGTAAAAAAAACTCAGACAACTCCGATTTATTCCTTTGATATCTTCAATTGCTTTGTTGAACTTTCGAATTTGAAACTGAAACCCGGCACAACAAACATAATTTTTCAATGAATTAAATTTATACTTTTTATTGAAGTTGCTGACGATATGTCGTAAGCAGAAATGATGGTGATATTTCTGTCCCGTCCAACCATTTGCTGGGTTGTTCACTGCTGCAATTATACCAACATGTCGATCTGAAATTAAACACATCTCTTCGTGTGTTACAATTTCTCTCAGGTGTTTCAAGAACCATCCCCATGAGTCTGCGGATTCTTCATCAGCAACGGCAAACGCAAGTGGAAGTAGATGGTCGTTCGAGTCAACTGATGTAGCAATCAACAATTTTCCTCTATATTTACCGTACAAGTGTGTACCATCTATCTGAATGATCGGCCGACACTTATTAAAAGCTTCTATACAGGGACCAAATGCCCAAAATATAGAAGTTAGGATAACATGGCCTTCAATAAGCATTTCTTTAACTCTCCACTCTACACGTATTCCGGGATTGGTCTGCTTAACCATATATAACCACCTGGGCAACAATTTGTAAGACTCATCCCAATCACCGAACACTTTAGCCAACGCTTTTCTTTTTCCCTCCCATACCCTACGGTAAGGAACATGATATCCAAATTTTGATTTGATGTCGGACTGCAGTTGTGCCACACTGATAGATGGTTTTTCTCTTACGGCGTCACAGAACTCTAGTGCAATCATTGATGAATCCAATTGCACGTGACTTTGACTTAGTTCTGAATAAAAACATGTATGCTGCTCATCATACTTAGTGATCTCGAACAAGCCATGCGATTTTTTCTTTATTGTACGAAGTCTCCACTTGCAACCTTCCTCCCACTTCTTACATCGAATTGTCCAAATCATCGGTGTAGATTCAACAACTTCGTATGGTGCGTGACACTTCATTGCAAAACATTTGACCGCGTGTTGTAGCATTTCCTTGTCTTGACAAATCATTCCTTTATACAATTGCATATTGTCGACGTCCACAGGAGCTACAATTGAGTCATATTCCCGAATGCTATCCAATACATTCATATCCAAATCATTGAATGTATCTAAAAGCATCTCATGTTCACGACCATCGAAATCCAACTCTTCAAATTCGTCATCCGTTTCTGTTCTGAAGTTTCTGTAAAGTTGTTAGCCGCCATATCTTCATTATTACATGGGGATGCAACTGACTCAGGATCAGGATCGATACATTGAGTTGGATCTTCAAATTGGTTAAATGATGTATCAGGATCCAACCCTATCATATTTACATTTACATACAAATGCACTACATTTAACTATGGTATTTCCATTGAGAATATCAAGTTCATAGCTTATGCATTCGAAATAGGGAATGACATATATCTTATTGATCCTGATGGTTCTAGATTGAGATGTCTATATATTATTTCTATCTGATTTACTCTCATATCTACACTAAGTAACATCCCAACCATTTGAATGAATTGTTTAAATACAATTTCACTGTTCACATTTATGGTAAAACTCCCACTTCATGGTTGGTCATACTCAACTCCATCAATACCATCAATCATATTACCATTTGTAAACAACAAAAATCCCAAGCATTTGCCTGTCATTTTCTAAAAAAAAAAAAAAAAAAAAAAAAAAAAGACAAACATCAATTTTTTGTATTATACTTTTTATAAGAAGTATATTAAAAAATATTAAATTTTTAGTTTATAAACATAAACTTTTTAAGTTTTATGAACATCAACTTTTAAACATACAATAAATTAAACTTTTTATAACTATTTTTAAACATAACAATAAATTAAACTTTTTATAACTATTTTTAAAAATAACAACAAATTAAAATGAGGTAAACTTTTAAAACTATTTTTTCAAATTTAATACAAAAATAAAAATTAAATTAAATTAAACTTTTTCAAACTATTTTAAACTATATTTTCAAAGTTAATACTAGAAAATATCAACTTATCACAATAAACATAACAACAATAATTTTCATATGAATAATTAAAATTTTCAAACTATATTAAACTTTTGAAAACATACTAAACTTGTTAACTATCACAATAATTTTGTATTAAACTATAAATATCAACTTCTTAAACATAACAATAAACTAAACATTTTAACACTATAAACATGAAAGTTAATACTAAATAAACCAAATATCATAAGAATAAACTAAACTTTTCAAATATCATAATTCAATCACAGATTCGACGGTAGTTCTCTTTTTTCCTTCAAAGTGACAACATTCACCCTTCTTTCCTGTTATTGTTTATCTAACAACAATTACAAAAATTAAAAAAAAAACTAGAATCTATAATAAAAAAAATAATAATAATATAGAACAAAAATAAAATTTATAATTATTCTTAAAAAATAAAAATTTAGTAGAGTAACAAACCAGTATAGTTGTGTGAGAATAATTTATATTAAACGAAATACAAGAAGAGAAATGGAAATGGAAATGGGAGGAGAGGAAGATGATTTCAAAGACTTATTTTCGAAGGCAGTGAGGGGACAGTGAGCAAATCAAGGGGAGAAGAGTGAGCAAAATCAAGGGCAGTGAGTCTTAAAAAATTATCGAGGGAGTGATTGAGGAAAAATGAAGAGGATGGTGGTTTAAAAGGATGTAGGTCGAGTGTTGAACACTCGACCCACGGGTTTAGGGTGGTTGAAAAGGCATTAAGGCTATGGTAGAGAGGCATGAATGCGTCAATGAATGCATGGAATCGGAGCAGGGGAATCCGATAATGTCAATGCATGCACGGAATCGTGCAGAGGAATCGAAGCAGGGGCAGCATGGTGATATATATGCACTTTTTCAGACTTATAGAAAGTAAATAAAGTGAAGACGATTTCCATATGGTAGACCACGTCAGCTGACTAGTTGACCGTTTAATCCATGTGGCAAACTCAATCTCGCTTTCGCTCACAATCTCGTTCTCTCAATCTCGCTTTTAATCTCGCTCTCTCCTACAATCTCGCTTTCCATCTCACTCTCTCCTACAATCTCGCTTTCAATCTCGCTCTCTCTCACAATCTGCTTCACCCACTTATTTTCCTTATTGAGGGTTGAAGTTTCGACTTATATATGCCAGAACTTCAACATTCAAAAATCTAATATACAAAATTAGCGAGATTCTCTTCTAGAGTGAGATCCTCGTCACAAAATTAGTGAGATTTCCTTTTCCTTGTCGAGGGTTGAAGTTTCGACTTATGTATGTTGAAACTTTAACCCTCGACAATCCTAATTTACGTATTGTTTCCAAGTTTTTCTTTGTTTGTCGAGTTTCCAATGTTCGACCTCTACATTAGTCGAATCCTCAACTCTTGACTTCTAGCCTCGAAATCCCAAAACAACAATATTTCTCTAATAAGTTTCGAAACAACAATATTTCTCTAATAAGTTTTGAAAACAACAATATTAATATTAAAGATCCGTCTAATAGATCTGTGAACTTTCAATTTTGTTTTTGGGAAGTTCCTCACATATATTCAAATTTTAAAATTTAATTGATCTATTAAATATAAATTTAATATATGGTATAGATTAAAGACTTGTTAGACACATAAATGAAAGTTTAAACACCACCATGTTAAACACTTTTTAAAGTTGAAGGACCCTATAAAAATATAATTGAAAGGTTAGAAATCTATTATACACGTTTAAAAATTCACGGATAAAATAGGTAAGGTAATTTAACCCTAGAATAATGATTCCAATCCAATAGTAAAGTGACATTAGCAAAAGAACAAAAAGGAAAAAGGAAAAAAAAGGTTAAAAATAAAAATAAAAGAGTGAAATTGGCACATTTCCTTTTCAAATAGAGGCCTAAGCTTCTTTCAATCCCACCTATGTTGGTATTTTCTTTTGTGATAAGAAAAGGAAGGGTAAATAAACTCCCAAATTAAAGAACCTTTCTTACACCACTTTGCAAATGTACCCTTCTTTTTCCCCTTTATACATAAATAAAAATGGAAGTATGAATAAGAGAGAATGGTTGCATTATTGAGTCTTATATTATTGGAATCTATAAGTAAAGAAAGTGACAAAAGAAAGTACATTTTCTAGAGAAATTTTGAAGGATCATTACATTGTGGGTTTTTTTCAATTTATATATATAGCCACTAAATTGGTATATGAAAGGGGTTTTGTTTTTGGGTTCAATGATGGAAATAAATGGAGGGTTTTGTGTGATAGATACACCCAAGTTTTAAATTTGCACATGAAAAGTTGTTTCTTTTTGTTTGGTGGGTAACAGTTAATTATATATGCAATATCTTGCATTTTATCCTTTTTTTTTATAACCAATATTGTTAGTGTTCAAATGCATACAACAAAACCCTATAACCCTATGTATATCATTATTATATCATCATCATTATTATTACTAATATTATTATTTTTTTTTTTTTGACAAAATGACTTAGTCCAAATGGTAATTGAAATGTATTTATTCTCTTAAAATCGAACGATTGATCTCTTATCTCACATTTGTTGTACCCATCGACATTTAAGAAAGTAATTGATGCTTTATATTCACTAACCTATATAATTAAAGAAAAGTATATAGATATGACTTATTAATAATGGGGGATTGTGATGATGGAAGATTATTCCTCCCTTTTTAAGATCTTAGATGGAAAAAAAAAATAATGAGATTGTGTGAAAACTGATTTATGTTTTGCCGAAAAAAGTTTAGTGGAAATATATTTTAAAAAAAATCTTCTATAAGTATTTTCTTTTAAAAAATAACAATTTTGATATGAAGGTAACAATTCCAACCTTCAACATGTTAATAATGTTTTATAATGAAATTTGTTTTTGTTGTAATCTAATATTAAAATAATCCTTGTTTTTAGTACAATAGATGTGAAGCGTATGATGAAACTATTAATATGTAATTTAGTAAAAAAACTATGGTTTGAAAATCAAACCAGTTGATGAAATATATTCAAATGATGATGGTAAACTAAATTGTTTTAAATTGATCACATCCCAAGGAATAAATTAGAATATGGAAAAGAAGAACTAACTAACCCAAGAAAAATTGTAAAACCAAAAATGATAGAATAATAAGAAGAAAAAAGGGAAAAAGTAAAGAAGAAGAAGAAGAAGACATTGAAGAAGAAGACAAAGCCAAATAATGCAAAAAACATAAAACACACACTCACACTCTCACACATAGTGGCTGTCTTCCTCCATGTTTTTGAATGTTTTGTGTCAGAGACAGAGTGTTGTGATAGAGATTAAACTTAGCAAAATTCTCATGTAATTTCTTTTGGCCATTTTCCCACAACCAAACTTTTAAAACAAATTAAAGCAATTTGTCCATAGAAAAAAACATCATTTCATTACCACTAGAGTCCAATTCTTAACCTTCTCTCTCTCTCTCTCTTTTTAAACAAGTTTTGGAGTTGTCTTCTTCCTTCCCCTTCTTTTCTTTCCCTTTTTCCTTTTTTCTTTTTTGTTTTGTTGCCTCTTCATCTTATTCAAATTCAACTTGGAAAAGATGAAACCTTTGAATTTGTAATCACTGCATTTGGATTAGGTAGAAGATGCATTGCAATTTCTTAAAAGTTAGGTCACCATTTCCATTTCGGAAAATTAACCCTATTTCATCAATGTTTCTTACAATGATTTGCATCTTCCTTAAGTACAATGGTTGATTTCTTAACCAAATTCCAAAAATAAAAAAAGTTTTTAAAAACTACTTTTTTAGTTTTCAAAATTTTATTTCGTTTTTTAAACCATTGGTAAATAGTAGACAACAAGAGAAGAAATTTGAAGGTGAAGTAATGTCTATATATACGCTTAATTTTAAAAAGCAAAAACAAAAAACCAAATAGTTATCAAAGAGGTCTAAATTACCATTTTAGTATTTGAGCTTTTAAATTTATGTATATTTGATTTATAAAATCTCAAAAAGTGTCTAATATGATTTCGAACTTTCAATTTTGTGTCTATTAACTCTCTGAACTTTAATAAATTTCTAATACATCTCTAAACTTTCAATTTTGTTTCTAGCAAGTTTCTTGAACTTTGAAAAGTATTCAACACATGCTTAAACTTTCAATTGCGCATTCAATGTTTGATTTTGTGTCTAGTAGATACATAGAGCTTCTTGATTCAATTGATATTTACTTTTACAAATGTTTTAAAAACTAAAAAAAATCATTTTTATTTTTAGAATTTGACTAAGAATTTAACTCTTATACTTAAAAAAGATGAAATTTAGATGAACTTAATTTTTAAAAATAAAAAAAAAATAAAATAGTTACCAAACAGTCTTTATATTACTTAGATATAAAATTCAAATTTATATCTGATAAATGGATCGATTGACATATATTTTTTTTTAAAAAAAAAAAAATGAATATGTTAAATATCTATTTATATATACTTCTCAAACTTAGAGACTAAATAAATACAGATATCAAAGTTCAACTTTTTTTTTTCTTTTTTTTTAAAAGTAAACACTACTCTATTCTATAGCCTAAGATTAGGTATCGCACTTGAGTTAAAGATGGGTAGATGTAACTAAGAAATCTCTAAAAAGGAGTTTAAAACTCTTTTGTTTCCTAAAGAAAAAGATGTAAAAATTTTTCCTTTTTGGAAATTGATTCCATGGATTTAAATAAAAGATTTGAAGGGTCAAAGAAGAGGGTAGTGATAAAATAAAGGGTAAGAGGGTAGTATTTAAACAACAAATGAGAATAGTAAGGAAAAAGCAGTTGAAAAGTAAAAAAAAATGAAGATTAAAAAGTCAAAATGAAGGTAAAAGAGAGAGAGAGAAAAGTTGAGTGATGATGAGTTTTGATCTATGAAGAGAGAGTTTTAAATTTATTGGTAGAAAAGAAGTAATCTCCACAATGATAGACATGATGGAGGCATGTGCTATGTGTTAAAATTATGACCAACTGCCTCAAACCTCTACCCATTTTTTTATGGGACAGAATCATGGCACATGCCTTCTTTCTATTGGCATTATAAAATATCCTAATTTCTTCCCAACCCTCCAAACAAAATTTTTTTTAAAAAAAAAAAAAAAATCAAGAAAATCCATTGTATGGACATTGAATATTCTAAACTTTTCCTTACAAAAACATGATAATTCAACCAGTTGTATGGAAAATCCTTGAGGGTTAATGTCAAATGACTTCATTATTGAAAACAACACTATCACGTTAGATACTGAAATAGTCGGAACCCTAATATGTATCCTATTAATTTCAATTGTAATCTTTTAAAAAAAAAAAACTAATTGGTTATATGGGTACCCTCCCGTCGGAACTCTATTGCGATTCATTATTTACAGAACTATGAAGAACACAAACACATATAATGTTAAAAAATTTAACATCGCATTAAGGTTCTGATTATTTGACGATGGACAAGATGTCCCTGTCGTGAGAAGGAGTTTCGGGCGGTAGAGTGTTTTGTATGTTAGCAAAAGATTACTTTTCCTTGATTTTTAGGATTGTCAATGCTTTCAAGATTGGGTCATCTGTACAAAACTTCTTCGAGTTCTATTTTGTATGAAGTTATTTTTGTCTATTCAAGGGTAGAATTGTAAGTATGAAGTTGAATAATGAATGACAATTTTTAACCAACAATGAATGAACCAACAATAATCAGATATTTCTTAGGTATAAAAAAAGATGGTAGTTGTGAAAACTTGGATTAAATGATATAGTTGAAGTTAGAAGTATTTTCAAAGTCAAAAGTTTGAAGCTATATTGGCTACAAATTTCCCCTTTTTGCGTCCACCTTCCCAAAAAAATAATGTAAATATGGTTTGGGTTTGAAATTGAGTCTATAGAATAATTTAAAGGATCCTTTGCAAAATAATAATAATTATAATTATTATTAAATGAAATAATAAGAAATTCTAGGGATAGAGATAATATTATATATGTGTGGGAATTAGGCTTATTTATTGAGACAATGCCTTAGCTCCATTTTTATAGTTGAGAAATTAACTAATTAATTTAATAGATAAAGGAGCAAATATTTATAGCCTTAAAATTTTGTTTATTTTTTTTAAAAAAAAAAAACTCTATTCTTCCAAAAATTGCAATAATACGAGTTTTATACATTAAAATGTTGAACAAAAATTAAAATATGGAACGATTTGATTGTCTTCTAACTAAAAAAAGTAATGTCATGCCTAGAATTATATATATTAGGAATTATAGATATTTGACATCTTTAAATTACCATATTATTATCATATTTTGACATCTTTAGATTACCATATTATTATCATATATGTTTTATAACAATATTTTGCAAATATTTAGAGATATTTTGATTGTAAAAATATTTTTATAGATATCTATGAATATTTTAATAATTGTGTTTGTTTTGTATAATTTCTACTCGATAATATCTTCAATTTACTTAAAGTTCCAAAAATGCCCTTACAACTATTTATTACTTTATAATTAATTTAATATAATTTAAATTTATATAACATATTTATATTCATCAATTTGAATTTATTTTAAAACTAATACAAATTATATTATTTTTATATGTTAATTTTCTCTACAAACTAATATATCACAACTTAATATTTTTTTTATAAAATAAATATTAATTTAAGTTTAAATTTGAATATATTGCTAAAAAATAAGAAGAATAATGATATAACTAAAAATATATGATATACATGGTTGAAGTATTTATTTTAATTATATAATGTAAATGAAAATTAATATATATATGTAAAATAAAATAAAAAGAAAAGACAAAAAGTAAAATAAAGATGCCCTCTTGAAGATGTTAATCTATCTCTAGAAAAAATGTTGGAAGAATGTGTTAAAGTTAGAAGAACTGATAGTCTGGAAAACCCATTTTTTAAGGAGGACATCCAAACTCTCCAGAAGCCCTCCCTCCAAACATTCTAGGATGTCCGAGAATTTTCAGATGCCAAGGCAACAAACAATGTCCACTCCATAAAAATCTAGGACACCATAATTTAAAGATAATTTTGAAACATTCATAAAAGATCAAGAATAATAATGCAACTTCAATGTTCAGGTTGTTTAGGGACCACTGAGATTTGGGGTGTGGGGGAAGAGAGACAAAGTCTAGAGGAGAGATAGAAAGTGCTCTATTTCATTAATATACATGAGGAATATATACAAGTTGAAGTGTGATAGAAACTTGAAAACACCTCCGGTGAGTTTTTAGCCACCAGGGTTTTTGATTTTTTTTGCCCGACTTATAAAATTAGCAACTAGCAAAGCAAAAGCCTTAAACATCAGAATCGCAAAATTTACCATCCATTCGATTTTGAACGGCTTTGATGGCAGCAACTCTGGCCGCAGTGGCCGCTCTATTAGCAGCAACCACAGCTTTATTCACTTGTTCATCCAACCGGGGAAGGTTTATAGCGTTCCTTGCTGCCTTTCTAGCTGCCTGCATTTAGTACAAACGTTATCAGAATCACCTCAATTCTCAGCTACAGCTAAAACTCTCACAACAATGGTGACTAGAGATCAATGGATGGATTAAAACTAGGCACCTGAACAGCTTGGAGAACGCTGTCGTTCAGCGGCAAGAGAGGATTCTTGAGGCTGCCACCATCCCATTCTCCGCATTTCGCCTCGCTGTTTCGGAAAGTATATGTACCATATCCTTGCCTTTGGCCTTCATGCCATGATCCTTCGTAACAATGGCCATTTACGAAATGGTAAATTCCAAAACCGTGTACTTTGTCCCCGAAGTATTCTCCAGCATATCTATCTCCATTTCTACAGCACGAGCAAATGCAATTTGGGATTCTAGTTAAATTCATGTACCCCCAACAGAAAACCAGCCAGCTAGTTTCTCAATAAACAAACGACATTTCAATGCTAGATGCGTAGAGAACAAGATAATTAATGAGATGGGTCATCAAGGAGCAGCCCTTATTGTAGCTTAAAGTCAAATTGAACTAACAAATGTTTACTACATATTCTATCTCTTGTTAGATTTGACAGTACTATAAGAGGAAGCGAACTCCAAACAGATATGATCATTTGTTTCAAGTAATAACCAAATGGCTTCAGAACCCAGATGTTCATAAAACCAAAACAAATTAGGAAACAGCCGACCATAGTTACCAATTCAAGCAGGACTACGTTTATACAAGAGATAATTTATACCAATAAAATCAACCAGATTCCTACCAGAAATGCAACAAAATTGAACTAAGACATAGCGCCTAAGACAACTTACAACCAAATTTATGGGCTCAAATACTTTACTGTTGTATTAACTATAAGCAATCAAAATCCAAAAAGAGTAATCCGATGAAATTCAAGCACGCCAAAGCTTCAGGGAAACCGTTTAGAGCCCAACAAGAAGAAGAAACAAAACAAAACGATTGAAATGCCTCAATTAGTTACCTGAAATAGTAGCATCCAAGGCCATGCTTAACGCCGCGCTTGAACTCGCCAACATAGCAGCTACCATCAGCACAAGTCTGAAACCCAACGCCATGGCTTTGGCCATTGTACCACTCACCGGCATAGGAATCCCCCGTGAAGAACTTATAGACTCCAAATCCATGTCTAAGACCCTGTCGATATTGGCCTCTGTAACGACTCCCTTTCGCCCAGCCCTCAACCCCATAGCCATCATACCTCCCATCGACCCAATCTCCTTCGTATCTACCACTTAGGAAATAGTTATAAACACCACTACCATTACAACTCCCGTTGTGAAACTCACCCTCGTAGAAATCGCCATTGCTATAGAACTCTACGCCCTCTCTGATAATTTTACTCTGCTTTTGGGCGTCGTCTTCGGCTCCGTTCGAATCCCCAATGTACCACTGGACCGGAGTCGAATCCGTCCTGGTGTAACATAATTTCTTCGTACTCTGGTGCCAGGAATGCTTGATAAACGAAAGAATATGTAAAATTAACCCCTTATTCTTGCTAACAAATACAAGCGTAATAGCAACAAAAATCAAAGCCAACAACAAGTTTTCCGAAGGGAGTAGCCCATCCTTCCTTAGAAAGAAGAACGCAAAGAGCAACGAAAAGGAGGTAAAGCAAAGAAGCAAAGCCATAACAAGAACACGGTTCGCAAATCGGTTCAATCCGGTTCTCGGCGATGAACCGGACCTACGAGGCTTCTTAGGCCTCTGCTTCTCTTCATCATCATCCTCCTGATGAACAGCGATGAGTTCCCCCTCTGTGATGGACGATAAACTATGAAAGGACGATCGAAAAGTCGGTGAAGAACGGAGTAACGACGACTGAGTTCTCGTAAGCTTCAACTGACTTTTCTGGCCATCCATTACGAGTCCGATTAAGACCGAATCCGAATCCGAATCCGAATTCAAATCTTCGAGTATCTTCAATTCGGCTTTTCTTCTTCAAAAAACACTCCTATACCTCGAAATTCTGATGAGAAAATAGTTCTACGCTCCGCCGGCGACATTCCAGAGCGACAGCGCAGGATAAGTAGCACCACAGTGCGCAAATTAGCAACAAAAAAAAAAAGAAAAGAAAAGAAAAGAAAAACCCTGAAAGAGAAAATTGAAGAAGATGAAGAAGGAAATGGAGTTTCCTTCGATCTCTCTGGATTTGTAACGTAATTTAGATATTATATAATTGAAAAAACAAAAAAAACAAAAAAGGATAAAAATGGTGCGAATCGGAGACGATGGACCAGGTTTATATATTTATACCGAGAATCCTTGGGTGGGGCCCGGTGAGGGATGGAGTGTAATCCGGACCGTTGGTTAGTTTGACGGTCAGATTGAATTGTGCGACATCCCGGTCTGGGCGGGATGTTTATGGTCGTCGGATTTAGATTCGTAGATTAATCCCGCGCATTGACAAATAGGTGATAATTAATGATTCCATGTTGGTGATGTTAGTTTAAGTAAGGTACGTCCTGGTCTAATCACCGTTGAATTTTTTAAATCATGGTTTGATCGGACGATTGGGACCACCCTAACCGTAGTTGGGTGATTTTTTTGGGCCTACGTTCTCTTCGTTTGTTGAATAGGTAAGCCTAAACATTTTGGTAGAATTTGATATACATAAATTAGTTTAGTGTTTTAGTGATATTTTAATTCAAGGACATTTACTCCCCGAAAAAAAAAAGGAAAAACCAAAGATATATATGTATATATAGTTAAATGTGATTTGTTTTTTCTTTTATCAAAAGTATTCAATTGCATGAACCAAAAATAGACTAAATATTATCAAATATGTTCTCGTGTGGTTTGGATTCTTAATTTCTTTTTATTTTTTAGTATTTTGGATATATTGATTTGGTCATTAGACTTTGTGTTAAATTTTGTTTTAATTTTTTTTTCAAAATTATAGTTTCATTTATTGTATATTTAAGATTATTATATCATCTATTTTTTCGTAGTTTTATTTTATCTTGGTTCATGCTTTTATGAACATTATTGTAATACTTTTTTAGTACGAACAAACGTAGTGTATGGAAATTTAAATTTTCAACTTAAAGAAAATGGGTACATGTCAATTTAATTATGTTTACTATATTTTAATTCTCTATATTAAAAGAGTTTAGAAAAACCTAAAAATCATTTTCATTATTTTATTTAATTATAATATCTTTAACTTAGACATGTATTGTAACAATGTTGATGGTGCTTGGAATCCTTGTGATTCCTCTTCCAGGCATGGAGCAATTTTGCGTGATTGAAGTGGATCCATCATTGTTGTTGTTAAATCGGTTATAATTTACCTTATTTTTAGGTTAATTTAGATGTTGACTTATTCTCAGACTTTCCATATTTATTCTACATTTTGAATATATTCTTCAAGATACTCAATACTCACCAAAGTCAAGTTCATGTTATCAACAGCTCTAAACCTTGGTTTTAAGAACCTTGCTATTGAATATGATTCACTCTTTACTATTATAGCTTTTCAAACAAAGGCACATTTCATAAATGAATTTGGAGTTTGGTTGGATGATATACAAGCTTCTCTCAACTATTTTTTATGATTTTTTATACATCAAGAGCCTGTAATTCTGTTACACACTCTTTAGCGAAATATCCTCCCAAGCCATTTCTCATTTTTTATGTTTAAATACCACTTCTATCTTTCCCTTGACATTTAGCCCTAAAAGACATTTGTAATTTTGTACCTCCTCTTATTTCTTAATAAAATATCTTAACTTTGTTTTTTTTTTTAAGAAGAAAAAAAAACTTAGACATGGGTGAATATTAAGTAATTGGACAAAACTTTTGAATATTGTTTGTTTAATTATATATTAAAATACATATTTTAAACGTCTACTACATACACATTTCAAAATTAAAAAAAGTTAATCATTTAAATGAAGTATTGATTTTAATATACATATCTCTAATATTTTGATAAAGTTTGAAATTTAAATCCCTCACTCGGTTGAAAAAACATCAGGTTGACTCTAAAACCAAGGAATGGGGCATATGGTTGGACTAAAATTCAACTTATTTAAGTCAAATTGTAACGCTGAAATAGAATGTGAATGTATTATATAGTTGAACTAAAACATAACAAACAGTTGGGTAGAAATGAAACGGTTAAAAAATGAATTACGATTTAAAATTATTTTAAAAATGCATAAATAATTATAAGAATTATAGGTAAAAAATCGTAGTCACGAGGACGAAGGGGTAGTAAATAGTAATGTGAGAAGGAGGAACCAAAGGCTGAGATTTTTTAATGGTAAAAGGCGTGAATATTGGGAACCGTGAACGTGAAGTCACTTTTTATTATTATTATTATTTACTCTTTTTTTTTGTTGGTAATTAATGAGAGTTGGGAGGGCAGTTAATATCCTTTTTCGGAATTTTATTTCTTCTGGAAAGCCCATTTTCGGAAATGTACTCCAGTGCCTTATATTGCGTGATCTACAAGAAAATTGCGTTTTTTTATTTTTCTTTTAAATTATTATGTTCATTCAAATTCTTTGTTCATAATTGGTGTGTTTTGTTTTAGTTTCTTTTCAAAATTTATTTTTAATGATGAAATGATTTTGAAAATTTTATAAAGTTCGACTTTTTTCTTAAGAAGTAGAGAATTCAAACGTGATTTAATTAATTTTGATGCTAAAATTTGGCTAGAAAATATATATAACTTTCACATGACAATAACGATAAATTTGTAATTTAAAAAAGATGTGACCTATAAAACAAAAAGAATCTAGGCACTAATAGGTACTTGCCACAATGCCTCCGATGTCTAAGTAAGTAATAGGTTTTAGGTCGTTACAAGAGTTTTAGAGATGAGAATTAACATTTATTTCTTCTAAAGTTATAATGATGTATTTATTTATAATGCTCACATCAAGGTTTTCTAATCATCTTAAGTTAATTCTCGAACCAAATGAGTTAGGGCATGCATTTAACATGCCTTGTTCTTCAAATAAAGAGGGTCGGCCTCTACCTCATCTTTGGTTGTGGTCGAGGTCGAGGAGGCCATTTGGGCTTTTAACCCGTACTATTCTTCTTCTCATGACCCAAATAGGTCACACGTGTCCCATTTATCAACTGGAGAGGGTTCGCTTTGGCCATCGAGCAAGTCAGTTTGGGTCGTGGCTCAAACTCCCCTCTTCTCATACTTAATTGGATAATAGGTGTAGTTTTTTTGGCTCAACTTTCTTCATTTTCTTGATCGAATAGAATATGTACTTCATAAGCTTGATTATGCCCTCTATCCAATTCTACCTATTACAATTAATAGGATATATTATTACTTTAGGTTGAAAAATGGAACGGAGAGATGTTAGAAATAATTGGAACGTAATTAACAATTATGAAGTGGTTTATCGATACAATAATTTATAAATAATTAATCATTTATGAAATTTTGTATCATAAATCAGTATTTATCATTTTTTTTTTAGAAACGGTATTTATCAAGATTTTTTAATTCGAAAAAAAAAACATATTTCTCTTAATCATGGTTAAACGTTTTTTCTTAAGGAATCACGGTTAAACGTTAATAACCAATTTATTCAAATAAAGTTCAATTTTATGTATAACAGAATTTTTTTTTTTGGAGAAATTATTGATAACAGATTAAAATATATTATTGGCTTTTAATAAGGTTTGGCGTGTGTATTTGTTTTAGTACAATAGGCTTGATATTTATATTATATATATAATATAACAAGTTACTAATTTTTACTTCATACTTTTTTTAAAAAAAAATCTATTTAATTTAATTTCTTTTGGACATTTTCCCTGAAGAAAGAATTGGCGTGTTAAATGTAAATTTTATTTATTAATTGCACAAAAATAACAAACAATGTTCTAAAAATGTTGTTTTATGTTCTTTGAGCGAACAAGAAAAAACTCTTAAAATGATAGGATTATAAAAGAAGAAAGAAAATGGAGTAAAAGTTGGAAGTAGATGAGATTATTTCTTTTTTGTTATTTTGTTATGAGTATACGTCGAGATTAATTAAATTGAGTAGCTTCATTAATTTGAACTCTCTTGTTGTTTAGTTTTTCATCTGTTCATGAGACTGATCGATTTTTTTCCTTTCTTTTTTCTAAATAGATTGGAAGATTCAAATATCTGACATTTTAATCGATGACATGCATTTTAAAATAATTGAATTATACTTAGATTGAGATTTGTTGGTTGATTTGTGTAACACCCAAGTTTAGGAAAGGTACATAAATTAACCAAGATCATATCCGAATAATAATGATCCTAATGATATGAAAATATGACTAAGAATATATATCAACAATGTGGGAGTAATTCTATGTAGGGTGACCTCTTGAAGAAAACCTGTTTAATTTGTGAGGATAGTTTTTACTCTTAAAAATAGTTTATGATAAACAAAGATGACTTTGTTAGATAGTAGAGGAATGTCAGAATGTCGAGTCATCAAGTGTCAGATCCAAATTTCAAATTCTAGACCAGAGACGTTATCAATTTTGGTTCTTTCAGTATACATACCAATCAAAACAAACCAGCTTACACCGCTGTATTTTACTGCTGAAGCCATACGAAAATAATTTGGAGATAAAGAGAAATCTACCGCACTTAAGACAATATTGTTGTAGCTTTTACAATAATTATCCGCTACAAACAAACAAAGCAACTGTAAATGTTTATTCGACTAGATTTTTCCTTTCATTGATGCCATAAATTGAACTTCAAAGTACCAGGGGAAAGAGCTAGCTCATATTCTACTCGAATGGAAGCATTTATATGAAGTTAAAATTTATTTTTTTGACGAAACTAGGCTCTCCGCAATCACGACTTCCTTATTAGCTTCTCCTTCATCCTCTCTACAGCGGCCTTGAGGGTGTTCTCATCTTTGCAGAATGTAAATCTAACTAGATTTTTCCCATCTTCTGGGTTAAGGTAGAAAACACTGGTTGGAATAGCAACAACTCCAACTTCTTTGATCAGATACTCACAAAATTCGACGTCATTCTTCAACCCGAAAGGGGTGTGGTCGACAATGATAAAGTAGGTTCCGCTTGATGGAAAGACCTTGAAACCAACTGCCTTCAGTCCCTTTTCTAAAATGGTTTTCTTTGCTAAATAATCTTTCCTCAGCTCCTCATAGTAAGAATCAGGTGCTCGGAGAGCTGTAGCAGCAGCTGACTGCATTGGAGTGGAAGTAGCAAACGTAAGGAAAGCATGTGCTTGTCGCACACCCCATGTCAAATGAGGCGGGGCGATTGCCCACCCTATCTTCCAACCAGTGAGGGAGAATGTTTTTCCTAACGAATTCATGGTAACGGTGCGCTCGTACATTCCCGGAAGAGAGGCTATGGAAATGTGGTCCATTTCAAAAGACAACTTGTCATAAACTTCATCAGCAAAAACTAACACATCATTCTCGATGCAGAGAGAGGCAATCTCATTCAATTCATCCTTTGTGAACATTTTTCCGGTTGGGTTGTGTGGCGTGTTAATAAGAACTGCCCGTGTATCCTTTGAGATTGCAGACCTGAGCTCATTTATAGGGAGAGCAAAATCTGGAGGGCGTAATGTGATGCACTTGATTTTGGCACCAGCCATTGATAGAGTGGCTTCATAAGAATCATAAAAAGGAGCAAAAAGGATAACCTCATCTCCAGGATTTATTAACCCAAGCATGGTTGCAGCAATTGCTTCGGTGCACCCGGAGGTAACTGTAACTTCCTTCTCAGGATCAACAACAAGTCCAGTATCTTTCTTGAATCTCTCAGCAATGGCCAAGTTCAAATCTGGCACTCCATATCCACGAGCATATTGATTTTTCCCGTCCTTGATGGCTTGAATTGCTGCTTCCTTTACAAAATCGGGACCATCAAAGTTTGGAAAACCTTGGCCGAGGTTTATTCCCCCATACTGAATTGCCAAGTTACTCATTCTAGTGAAAATGGTTGTTTTGAACTTTTCGAGCCGGTTTGAAACCTACCAAACAGAGCAGTTTATTCAAAGGCAATATCAATGAGGCTAACAATAAAGATTATCCAACTTTGAAGTTCTGATGAAAAACTATTCTTCCATTCAAGCATACAGTCCTTAAAAATCCCTACCTTACTGTACGAAAACATATCTTATATACATATTAAAGCTTCTTCGGCCAATAAGGAACCAAAATCAGGGAATCATATCATAATCCAAGCATTATAATCATAGTCGATATTCACTCTTGACATTGACAAAAGATAACATGCAGCAGATACTAAAAGAACAACATAACAGCAGTCATTTAAGTACAAAAGATAGGAATGGTAACCGGAGAAGGAAAGTCAAGCATGCTCAATTGAAAACGTAATGCCAGATCTGTTTATATGAAAATACAGCTTATTCTAGGTGCTATTGCTTCACCAGAAAATTCAAATAAAGGCTAGTGAAGTAGATTCAAACATCCGATTTACTCGTTTAAATAGTATATCACTATATCAGTAATACCGACAACTTATTACTAAATAAAAGAGGATCATTCTGTAACATACAAATCTAATGGTATGGCTGAATGATGAGTGGGAGAAAATAAACCTACAATTTTTTCTTTTGATAGGAAATGGAACTTATATTGAGAACAAAAGAAGAATGACGCAGAGTTGGAGTACTTCATAAAATGTAAGCCATCACAGTTACAAAATTTTTTGGGTAAGTGGACAGTTGGTTGGTATGATATAAGAGCAATGCAAAAGCTTGAAGTTGGTAAAAAGGAATCTGAACTTTCAGATTCCTGTGAATGCTGACCAAAAAAGGGCAAGAATGAGTTTGATATTACTTTTTGAAAGGATGACATGTGTGTTAGTAGTATGCCCATTAACAATATTTTTCAACATTTCCATAGTATTCGATTAGATCATTAAAAATAATACAGAAATTTATAAAAACACTAAAACATTTCTTAAAAAGTCATTCCAAACACACACTTCACCACCAAGGGAATGTAAAATTGATAAGTGGATCCATGAACATAACATACTAAACCATTTCCAAACAAACCCAAAAATCATCGAATTCAAACGGCTGAAATCAATCATAACCCAGTTGTTCCTGTATTAAGCAACTGAAAATCCATTCCAAAGCGCACCCAACAAACTAAAACTCCTCAATTTGCACAAAATGAGGAACTAACAGTAAATTAGCAAGGTTCCACAGACTGCATCTCTCGATAATCTATCATAAGGTAGCGCAAGAAAGGAAAACAAAATCGAAAATTTAAGCATGACCCAGAAAATAAATGGGAAATCTAATCAAGAACATGAGTATGCCAAACCCAATTCCACCAAGAGGCGATGGAAAAGAAAAACCCACCATCGAATCGAACAGAAACCCACGAGGGAATAAGAGATTAGGGAGCTAGGGTTAACCTGTAATGGCTTATGAGTGTCGTTGGTCGATCCATTCTGGTCGGAAACGATGGTGTTTTCAGTGGAAACGGTGGACATGGTGGCCAGAACTGATGAGCGAAAAGAACTTGGCGTTGGCTGAATATTAATACATCTGAACGAAACGGAAGGCCTGAATTGAAAGCGGTTGAGGGTCCAGGTGCATTGGATCCGCATTAGAAATTCTGCATAGTGGAACAAGAATTTCTTGTTTAAGCTGCACAAAAGAGAAAAAGTAGGAGTATTGAAGGAATGTGGGAAATTTTACTTGGATTTTCCTTTCGCAAGAGTTGCTGAGTTCAACGCTCGCCAGAGGCTGCGTCAATCGCCTGCCAAGAAAATGGACTCCTTTGATTTTGGGCTCACACATGTGTGGTTATTACATGCTTCATGGGACCTTGGATGTTTGTCAAATACCTCATTTTCTAAACATAAATGAAAATTAATCTTTTTTTATTACTGCACAAAATCATGTTAAATTGTTCATTCGCAATGGCAGATACTCATTCATAACGAATTGATGAAACTCGAATGAAATTTTACGATAATTTATATTTGTATAAAAATTGTGATGGGTCTCAAATTTGTGATAAGAGTTTCATCAATTCGTAATAGATGGATGTTTGATAATGCTGTGACATAAGCAAGAAGTTAGTTTTCATTACTTTTTTAATATGAGTCATTTGATATTAAGTATTAACCCAACCAAATTTGGGTTACTCGTAAAATAAAACTATTTTATATTGCCACTAATTAACCAATTTTCGTGTCAAAGTGAATATAGTTAAGCCCGATACTAATTAGCATAGATTTATACTCTCGAAGTCAATAGTTTAGATCATTCATATCTTCACTTGTTATACTAAAAATATAAGTAGTTAATCAAAACGAGTATAACTCAATTGACATATAGATATATATTAGTGATCAAGATGAATACAGTTTGAATCTCTCATTACTATTATACTCAAAATCAATATATTCACATTTAAATTCTGAGTATTATCTTTGAAGATAAGGTTTTAAAATTATCGAATAAATTTAATTTTTTAATAAAGAAAAAGTAAACATGGTTTTAGAATTACTTTAATAAATAACCTTTGAAGTATAGTAGTATTTACAGTTTCATTTTGAATTAAAAATGATCTAATAAAATTGAGGAGGGAGGAATATGGTAATGTTGTGTGTTTCTAATATTTATAGCAAAAGGACTATTAAATTCTTAAAATATTTTTTTAAAAAAAATCAACAATAAATTAGAAGTATAAACTAAATTTAAAATTTATTAAAGGTAAATTTAATAGATTACAAAAGAGCAAGTTTTAAAATAGGTGACGTAAATAGTATTTTAACTTTTAAATATTTTAATTATGTGATTAAATAACTAAACGAATAATCGAAATTAAAGAGTGACTTATCGAGAGAAATTGAAATATATAATTATATCCAATAAGATATTTTAACTTAAAACTATTATTCTGGTAAGGTGTACTAAATAATAATATTAAAAAAGTGAAAGACGAGATATGTATAAAAAAAATAAAAATAAAAACATTCCATTTTTCTTATAATACTATTTTTCTAACCAAGTGAGTTTGACATTCACATGACTTAGGGGTGTTAACAAAGTGAGTTTGAGAGGTGTTCATGGATTGGATTGAGTTGGGTTAAAAGATTTTTTAGATCCAACACAATTGTTCGAGTTGTAAACATTTTCAACCCAAATGACTCTTATTAAAAAAATGAACCCAACCCAACCCAACTAAACTATAAAAATCTAATTAATTGTTTTCATATATTGAATTAAGATTAATAACTAAATTTCAATTTATATAATGAAAATTTTCTATTTAAAGTACAAAGAAACTACTTTTAAGAGTTGTTAAAAAATAAATTATTAAAAAAATATTAAAATTAAATAAAATTAAAATCAATATATGTATAAATAATTATGTTATAAGTAATAAAAATATATATTTTAAAGTTAATAATAAATTTGGGTTGGTTGGGGTTGGTTTGGCTTATATTAGGTGAATCTATGAACCAACCCAACCCATAAAATTTTCATTTATTTGAATACAACCCAACTCAAATGAGTTGATAACCCAATCCTTTCAAATGAGTTGATAACCCAACCTAAAATTGTACGAGTTAAATTGGATAGATCGATTTTTTCGAATCATCGGATTTTTTTAACATCCTTACGCATGACGTAATTTAAGTATAACAAGATAGATTGAAAAAAAGATGGCATTTACAATAAAGGACAGGAAATGAAAGAGAAAAAGAAAAATCAATCAAAGTTTATCTTTTTTACAAAGTGTGATAAGAAGAATCGCATAAACTTTAAAATCAAAGTTTATCTTCTACAACTTCTTATATTTTTAATTTGACATTTGAATTATGAAATGTATGGGCATCAATCTAATGAGCTTTGGCTGTATTTGGTATTGTGTTAGCTTTGTCAATAAGTCATTTGAAAAAAATCTTAACTATTTTTTTACATTTGGTAAAACAGATTTAAATTAAATTTGAATTTTTTTTTATAAAATAATGTTTTTTTAATAAATAAAGACAAAAATAGAGTTGTGGGGAAAGTATTCCCAAAAATAGGTGTTTAAATCGTGTATTGGGTACACGATTACACCTAAATCATGTACTGGGTACACGATAAGGCCTAAATCATGTATCGGATATACGATTCCCTGGCCACCTGGTACGCCCAGTCTGGCGTGGCAGTCATGCAGGTTTGACTGAGGAAATCGTGTACCGGGTACACGCGGTACACGACTTCCACGCCTTAAAAGCTCCGCCCCAACCCTTCTTCTTCCTCACCGAAACGGCTACTCATATTCCTTACCGCCGATTTTCCTCGTCCAAACCGTCGATCCCTTACCGAAATCATCGACCCCTCACTGAAACCATCGTTGATTTTCCTCACCGAAGCCTCTATTTCACCGAAATCTTTCAAAACTTTGATTTTGCTTGACTTTCAGTCCTCCATTTGATATTCACTGAATCTAGCGGTCGTGGTTCTCGATTTTCCTACATTTTTTGCTGCCAAATTTTGCTTGGTATATTTCTTTCTCTAGTTGGGCTGATCTGTATTTATATGTATGTTTTTGCATGTTTTTGGGCTGAATTTTGTACATTTTGTATAGTTTATGTATAGTTAGTTTATGTATAGTTATAGTTTATGTATGTGTAAATAGTTATAGTTTATGTATGTGTAAATAGTTATAGTTTATGTATGTATAAATAGTTATAGTTATAGTTTATATATGTATAAATAGTTATAGTTTATGTATGTATAAATAGTTATAGTTTATGTATGTATAGTTTTTGTATGTATAATTTATTTATGTATGTATGTATGTATTTATAGTTTATGTATAGTTATGTATGTATAGTTTATATATGTATGTATGTATAGTTTATGTATGTATGTATAATTTATTTATGTATGTATAAACTATAGTTTATGTATAGTTTATGTTTATTTATGTATGTATAATTTATGTATGTTTTATGTATAGTGTATTATATAGTTTATATATGATTGATTTAAACTTAGAAAACTTAGAAATTAGAGTTTGTTGGGTTGACATATTAACATATTTTTTTTGTCAACTATAACAGTTGAAAAAAACATAATAAATATGTCGAAGATTTAGTAATTCTTACACCTGGAAATGATGGAGATAGTGACATCGACGTTGAAGTGGATGAATTATTTGGAAACGACGGTAGTGGTGAACAAGATCTCGTCGGAAATGTTTAACCAAATAGATTGGGAAATGACAAATTCAACGTTTGAACTAGAGTCTACTTTGGAAGAAAGGAATGTAGGAGTAGATAACTGTAGTTTAATACATAAGGGGATGTTATTTAATACCAAAGAAGATTTACAGTTTGCTGTAAAAAAATATTGTATGACGAAACACTACAAAATTGTCGTAGTGGAATCAAATTAAGACCTTTGGTATGTTAAATGTAAATCCTGGAGTGACGGGTGTGCTTGGAGGCTATGGGCATGTCAGCGCAAATGTCATGGGATGTTCGAAATCACAAAACTTCAAGGAGAACACTCGTGTTTGTTTTCAAAGTTGACACAAGATCATTCACAGCTGGATTCAAATTTCATGAGTATCGAAATTCAAAATTTGGTTAGAGCTGATCCTGGAGTACCTGTGGCCTTACTTCAAGAAGCCATTAAAAGACAACATGGCTATAATGTCAATTATAGACGGGTGTGGCAAGCCAAGAGAAAAGCGTTAATTGCTGTGTTTGGCGTCTGGGAGAAATCATATTCGGAGCTTCCGTATTGGCTGAGTGTTGTTGTTCATTACAACCCAGGAATACAAATAGACTGGTTTTTCCTTCCCTCTGATGTGCCAGGTACGACTATTTTTGGACGAGTTTTTTGGTCTTTTGGTAGAGAAGGGTTCAACCATTGTAGGCCATTAATCCAGATTGATGGAACTTATCTATACGGAAAGTATAAGGGAAAATTATTAACAGCCTTATCTGTTGATGCAAACGGACATATATTTTCCCTTGCTTTTGCTATCGTAGAAGGTGATAATTCGTCCAGCTGGTCATGGTTTTTGTGGGCATTGCGTGAATATGTTACCCAAAGAGAGGGTATTTACTTGATTTCTGACAGATATAAGGGCATTCTTGCTGCAATTAATAATGAAGAAATTGGTTGGAATGAACCCAGAGCGTACCACCGATATTGTCTTCGCCATGTTGCCAGTAATTTCAATACAAGATATAAATCGAAGCAACTAAAAAATTTGGTGTTTAAGGCCGGAAATCAACACTAAAGGCGTAAGTTCATTCGATGCATGAAAGAATTGAAACAATTGCACCCTGAATGTCTTGAATTTTTTTCAGACATTGACTTAGAAAAATGGACACAGTCACATGACGGTGGGTACCGCTATGGGTGGATGACTCTGATTTTTAAAGGTGCTAGAATGTTACCCATTACTTCTTTGGTTAGGCTAATATTGTACCACACACTATTGTATTTTGAACGCCGGAGACAAGAAATCAGTGAAGCACTCGATCGTGGGGATATATATACAAAATATGCACTTGTCCACACCGTACACTTGGCGCTTCGTCGTCTTTGGGTCATTAGGATTTTGATTTTGATTTTTTTACTTGTATTCTTTATTTCATGTATTTGTATTATTTGTGTAAATAGTAAATTTCCATGTAATTTTATATTTCATGTATTTGTATTCTTTATGTATTTATAATGAATTTATTTAATAAACTTATTTTATGTAATTGTATTTTCTTATGTACTTTTTATGTATCTTTTATGTTATCGGTTTTATTATGTAATATAATTTGAACTTTTTAGGTAATGGAGCCTAGTCCTTCTAATCCTGTCCAATTGTACCAACAAAACACGCATCGTTCACAGACAATATGGGATAGTTCTTCCACTACAGTGTTGAGTTGTCGGAGGAGGGAGCCGACTGCACAGAGTACTATCCCATTTGATCATCGCATCATTCCATATATTCAGGAGGCGGGTTTTCTTAGGGTTCCACAGATTGGTTTCATCCAGCTTAATTGGCACCTGATTACTGCTCTAGTTAAGCGCTGGAGACCATAGACCCATACATTTTACCTGCCTTGTGGGGAATACACTATTACGCTGCAGGATGTCGCCGTACAATTTGGGTTAAGAGTGGACGGGCAACCACTGACAGGCTCACTACAGTATGACTAGAAAAACGTCTGTGAAGAGCTCTTAGGCGTTCAAGATCTGAAGGAATCAAGATTGAGTATCCCTTGGTTGGCGTCCCAGTTTCTCGAATTACCTCCCAATGCTGACGACATCAGCGTACGTAGGTACGCACGAGAATACATCATGTAGCTTATTGGAGGATTTTTATTTGCTGACAAGTTAAATACTCTGGTGCATCTCATGTTCCTCCCATTATTGTCTGATTTTGAGCACGCTGGTACGTACTCGTGGGGTGGTGCATGTCTTGCATAGTTGTACAGAGAACTTTGTCGGGCTTCCAATGCACAAGCGTTGGAAATAGCGGGGCCACTGATATTATTACAAGTGTGGGCTTATAATCGATTTTCAATTCTAGCACCACAAGTCCAACTACAGGCCCTAATAATATATTTATTTTGTTACCATTTTATGTAAGAATATAAATTAATTTTATTTTTTTATAATTTTAGATGGAGTGGTGTATTAGCTGCCTCGGAACAGTCAGCAAATATGTTGCTCGTGTACAGGAAAACATTCGACATGCTGACGCCCAATCAGGTAGTAAATATGTATATAAATGAATATTTAAAATTTTTTATATGTATACTTATTATTATTATTATTTTTTGTCAGGTTATTTGGACGCCATACTCACAGATTTGGTCATCATTACCTGATTATTGTCATGATGGTGAAGACATCTGGTTGACCGTTAGCCCTCTTATATGCTTCCATATAGTAGAGTGGCATCATCCAGATCGTGTGTTGAGACGTTCGGGATGCGACAAACGATATCTTCGTTGTCCTATACACTCCCAGAACTATACTAGATCGATTTAAGGGGTAAGCACGACCAAGACTGGCGTCAGAATCCATGCGGAGTATTTATCCTACTGGCATGGACGACGTGATCGTTGTGCACAGGGAGAATTAACAGATGAGCCAACTGTATCAGACGACTACTTTCCCTGGTACAATTCGATCACAAGACGAATTATCTCACCAGACGGCGCTTACTATTACTGCATGGTAAGATATTTCAAATTAGGCATTTTCCATGTATATAATATGAATATTGTTTAATATATTTTTTTTATTCTAGAGAATAATTTTATCGGCGAAGTTCAACAATATTCAGTGCAGAACAACCTTCCAGAATTGGGTTCAATGTGTCAACAAACATTGATGAACGTAGAAAGTATTATTCAACAAACAAGACGACTCAATGTTGCTGACACCGATCGAAGACATATTCGTTGTAGACGAGCGCGACAATGGAGTAAACCTAATTTAGAGGGACACGAAGACAACCCCCTGAGGAGTAAGGGCCAGGGGAGGTCGTTTTTAAATCCCACATTATATCATTTTCAAATTGTAAATCTCAAAAGAATTAATTGTAAATATTATTTAATATCATCAGAGTCAAAAGTACAAATTTTATGTCCGTTGAGTTATACTAATTTTAGCATTATTTGTCCAACACATAAATTAGAACATTTGGATACAAATTTTTCATTCATGAATTTTAGTTTTATAAGCCAAATATAATTTTGTGTTTTACTTAAACTAGTAATTTGAAATAATAGAAGTACAAAAGTATTCAAAACTCATCTCAAAGATTTGTACATTCAAATATTTATAAATTTCAAGCTTGTAAATTATGCAAACCTTCTGAAACTCATTCTTCTAAATAATACAAACATAAACCATAAGAATCTAAGGACTTCCCAATTGCAAAGTAATTTTTATACTTTAAACAAAAAAAATAAAATAAAAAATAAGCGAACTCGTGTATCGGGTACACGATTTCACTACCCTAAATCTGTCAATACTTTTCCAAAATATCTATTTTTGAAAATATTCCCCCCAACCCTATTTTTGTCATTATTTATTAAAAAATATTATTTTTTAAAAAAAATCTTAAATTTGTTAAAATCTCTTTTAAAAATACAGTTAATTTCATGGTTACTTTAAAAGGAGTATCCACCTTTTAGATTCTCCTAAAATCAAGTAGAGTTTTTAATTAATATTTTATTTTCAATTTATACTTTAAAAAAAAAGATTTATTTTATATATTATCTATTTCTCATCTAATCAAGTATATTTTCCCTTTAAATGTATAATTTTTTTTTTTAAAAAAAGTATACTATATTTATTTTTTAAAATAAAGCTATTTTCCTTAATATTTTAAAAAATTATCTATAATAAACAAAATTTATCATACTAAACAATTATTAAAATTTTAAATTACAAAAGAAATTTACAAAAATTGATTGCAAGTCTACTTTAGTTATTATATCTAAAATAAGATTTTTTTTTTTAAAAAAAAATTATTTACCAAACTTACTTTTTCAAGTTTAAGTTGAAAATTTTCCAAATACCATTTTACTTCTCTTCACAGCTGATTTTTCTAAAAGTCCAGTTGCCGACAATTATTTTAAAAGTTACAGCAATCCCAAATAGAGCTTATTTTAGAAAGAAAGTGATCGATCATTTTGAAATACAAAATTATACATTAGAATTTGTACTTGTTGGGGACTTTGGACACTAACACTACACATATCTCTACAACAATGTAATTTTGACAAACTCTCGTAACTTTGTTTTTAGTTTCACTCAAAATTGTCTTGTACAAATAGAGATAGTTGTCATAACTTATATACCAATAATATTTTCTATATTCAACCAATGTGAAACTTTTGGTTACGTTTCCGACCATTCTTTCACTAAACAAAATACCATCAAGTATTTTCTCAAATAGTCTTCTGTCCTTAAAAAAAAAAAAAAAAAAAAATCACAATAACCATTTTTACGTTTAAAGTTGAATAATTTAAGTATAACTTTGTCCTTTCACAAGCTTTCATTTGAAGGAACATCAACAACTTTTTTTCTCACTAGTCAATAATGAATAATATGTGTTGATAGAAGCCACATGATTTTTTTTTTTTTTTTTTTGGAAATTGAGTGACTTTAGTGAAGCGGGGCATAAGGAAGTGCACGTTTGTGAGACCTTAGTCGGGATGCATAGGAAAGTCAACCTACGTAGTTATTCTATGATAAATCTTTTTTAAAATGAATATGGTAATCATTTTGATCTTTACTCATGTATTTAACATGATTTCATCCACATTAATTACTTTCGAAACCTTAATTTGCCTTTTGTTAAAATTAGGAATTTGTAGAGAAATTGCACTTAAAATAATAAATGCAATAGTTGTACAATTTAGGATTTGAGTTGATGAAATTAAAATTTTATGTACAATTAACATATATAAAATAATTGGTAATAATAAGGTTGAATTATATAACATACACCTAAACTTTTTCCACTTGTAAATAAAAAAATTATTTCAAAGTTAATATATAATATTAATATTTAATAAATTTTTTAAAATTAAGTAAAAAAATTTGAATTTTAAATGAATATAGTCTATAATGAAAATTTAAATCATTTATAGATCATAGATATACTATTTTACGTTCCAGTTTCGATAAAATTTTTATTTTAATGGTAGTTTTAAAATGTTGATTAAAAATTAAAATAATATTATAGCTAATATTCTTCAATAAGTAAATAATAAATAAATAAATATTTTTCGCAAATGGGCCTCAACCATCATATTGAGTCCTAACTTAGGAAATTTGGGCCGATGACCTAATATTTCGGTCCATAATGCCAAATGACCTAATTTTCTAAAAAAATTGTCAATTGACCCTCTGCTTACGTCATCACGGTATGAGATTACAAAAATGCCCCTCAAATCTATACGATACTCGTGTGCTCGAATGCAACGGTCATTCCAGTCGCTCAAAATTCTCGTGTAAGTGTCGTTCAATCTCGCTCTGCAAAACCATCGTCCATCTACTTCCGTAATCGAAGTTCTCTACTACTGTAATCGAAGTTCTTGGTTAAGTGAATTTAATTTTTATCTTACATGTTGTGTTGCGTCTATTTAGGTTGGTTCGCTTGATCAGTCGTCACGTTCTGTGGGTTTCGGGGTTTAATTGATCGCGTATGTTTTTTATTTTGGGTTTTAATGTGTTTTCGATGCGTTCTACATTGGTTGGTGACGAAGAAGATATAGTTAGAGCCAGACAAGGTAGAGAGCGAGTTTTGCGAGAGCGATATAGGGCGAAGACGGGACGAGAGCGAAACGGACAAGAGCAAGATAAGCGAGAGCGAGACTTTAACAGTATGTGTTGTTAGTGATTTTTTAGTACGAACATGTTAACTGATAAATTGAATGTTCATACAATGCAGGAGTAATTTAAAATATCAAAAACTTTGAAAATACGTGAAGCTGATAGGTTTCCTAGACAAGTAACAAGTCTAGCCCACGTTGCGAATGCCAACATGATTGTGAAGGAGAAGCTTACCAGAAGGTAGTTAGAGATGTTCAAGAGAACAGTTTTTGGGCAATTTGTAGACATTGAACTTGTATTCAATAGCCCACTTATCCACCATATGTTATTTAGGGAAGTGAAAAAGCAGAGAGCGGACTCGATTAGTTTCTTTGTCAGAGGAAAGGTCATCACATTTTCGAATGATGATTTTTTATTGATCACTGGTTTGTGACAGTCTCCGACGAGTTATACGGAGTGAGCAGTCCTTACAAGAACTTGCGACAAGGTACTTTGGTAATCGATCGACCTTAGATTGATTCCACCTGAATTTAAAAGAAGAAGAATATAATAATTTGGTATTTAAAAACGACAATGATGCTATTGAAATCACCCTAGTATATTACACAATTACAACGAGGGGTAAAAACAAGCAAAAGAGTGTTGTTGATCATACTTTATTTGAAGATGTTGAAGACAAAGATTATTACAATAATCTTGATTGGGGTACAATTATTTGGCAGAGGACACTCGACGCCCTCAATACTGCACTAAATGATAAGGTTGGTTTATACAAGGAGAAGGCGAGAGAAAATAAAAATTATGTTGTGAAGTACTCGCTCCGTGGATTTCCCTAAGAATTCAATGTAGATGTTCCTTAACTTAACTTTATTTTTGGTTTAACATTAACATAGTTATAAATACGAATTTTTTCATATTTAGGTGTGGACGTATGAGATTCTATCGTCAATAGCAGAGAATTTTGCTATTCAAAAGAGAAAGGTAGCAGTGCCTCGTATATTACGGTGGTCATGCTCCTACTCGGTGTCATCAAAGTACTCGAGAGAGAAATTTTTTAGTTTCAAAATGTAAGTGTAATCTAGCCACATTATGTTTATTCGGTTGTTAAATGTACACTAACCATCTTACTAGATTGGATCCTTAATGCATACAAAAGTCAAAGAGGGTCTTATCATGTTCGATGTTAAGAAGAAGTTTCGAGATACCCCAATTGATAGACGGGTCGTGAGACAAGTACACTCCGACATCGAGAGTTCAGGGAGCTTCAGTAGTTCAGAGAGTGACAGTAGTTCAGAGGATAGTTTTGAAGGTGGGGAAGATGATAAGCAGGATAATTCAGAAGATGGAGTGAGGGACGACAAATCTTATGTGGACATGAACATCCACCAGTCTACTTACACCCCCAGCGAGAATATGTTTCATGATGTGTCAGTGAGTGACGTACGTCCTGAGCCTGAGGAGCAGCGTTCTGTCCCCGAGGAGATCATTTTAAGCCTGAGGTTTCGAGCCATAGGGAGGGAGCCAATGTTGATCCTCTTGTATATTTGTATCTACAAAGTATTGACAGCTCAATATCGAGCTTGGATGGTCGTGTATTAAACCTGGAGATGGATACAAGAGACATCAGAGAAAAATTGTCAACTATTTTGTCTCTATTACAGTCTATGAAAGTTTCCATGGTGTTTGAGGCGACGAGGTCCCCCACTCCATAGACAGGCCACGATGCCACCATTTCACCCATCCCGACNCATGGTGTTTGAGGCGACGAGGTCCCCCACTCCATAGACAGGCCACGATGCCACCATTTCACCCATCCCGACTCTATCTCGATCACCAACATAACATGTACCTAGGTCACTTACCCTACCTCCACCTAGGTCACCTACCCCACCTCTACCTAGGTTGCCTACCCCATCTTTACCTAGGTTGTAGGGGTGGAAACGGTTCGGTTCGGAGGTCAAATCGAATGAACCGAATTTTTTAAAATGTGAAACCAAACTGAATAGATTTATTGGTTCGAACTGAACCATTGGTTTCAAATCCGATTTTGGCATTTTTAAAAAATCCATGTTATATTTTTTACAAAATTAAAAACGGTTCGATTCAGTTTCAAATTCGATTTCAAAAATTTTTCAAACCGGATTGAACCACATTTTTCGATTTCACTGAGTTTTTGGTTCAATTCAGTTTTTAGAAACGGTTCGATTTTTGCAGTTTGAATGACCACCCCTACTAGGTTGTCTACCCCACCTCTAGCTAGGTCGCCCACCCTACTTCTACCTAGGTCACCTACCTCACTTGTACAGTCCGATACTATACATCTTGATTCGTTTGTACAATCTGATATCACGACCTTTCTTATCATTCTTCAACCACCCATAGAGCCTGATATCACAACCTCGTCTATTTCTCACCCTGTTACCTCAACCGTTGCTTGCCCACTATCTTTCCACCTCCATATACGAGTAGGGAGGAGTATGAGGTTTCACCTTCTGAGAAACAATACATGCTAGATCCACCGCCTATCGCACACTCTGACACCATACATCTTGATTCACATGTATGATCATTATGTGATTCGAAAATCTCTTTTTTTATATTTGTTATTCGACATGTTCACTATTTTGTTATATTTCTGTAGGTTATGGTAGAGAGTCGAAAAACAACTCGTAAGAGAAAGACTGTTGATAAATACACACCTTCAATCGAACCAAAGAAGAAAACAAAAAAACAGAAGGAAATTAAGGTTTAACTTCCTTTGAACTGTCTGGAGATTAAGTACCCTCTCTTTGGGGTACCTACGACATGGTTTAAAGCAACAATCCAGTACTCCTTGGAGCATGAGGTTCCACCTGCTGTATTCACAAAAATGATGAACTTGATTTCCGATAAGAATACGGACAATGAGGTTGGAGAAAATGAATTTAGACCATTATCCAAGTCATTTTTCCAGGAGTTGATCGAACCAAGTTCATAGGTTGAGTGTGACGTAAGTTTACAATCCTCGTCCTTTTTACCAAGTACATACAGTGAACTCCGCTCTCCTAACGTATATCTTGTTCTGGATGCAGACCCTAAATATCCTGTTTCAGTTCGTAAAAGATAAATTCTATAGGTGATCAGAAATGTGTATGAACAACTTCACCATCCTGCCAATTGGAATAACGATAACCATTTACTACACTTCTGAATAGGTCTACGTTGGTTGACTATCATGTGTTTTTAATGTTCATTTCGCTGTGCAGAGCCACCTTAATGCTCGAGATGGGGTCTACAAACATATTAAGAACAAGTCGACTTTTCATGTTGTCGTAGTATGAGGGGAAGAGACGTATCCGAATTATGTCATGGGTAAATTGATGTCAAGTGGTCAGATGTGGACTTCATGTATACGGTAACAAACATCAATCAATATTGGATGTTGATTGCATTCGATCTAAATAGAGGTCGGTTGTTTGTATTCGATTCACTACCATCCATGACATCGAAGAAGAAGCTGGAAACTTGCCTTGAACCATTAACTTACACCCTACCATCGCTTCATATCTATTATGACTTCAAATGTTGGAAGTCAGACATAGAAACGTCTCGCTGGAAAATATCCCGACCTACTGCTACGAACACACAACATGGGTCACTAGATTGTGGAATATTTGTAGTAAAATTCTTAAAGCATTTGGTGACGGGTAGTTCCCCTTCTGTAATCACCCAGGAGAAGATGAATGACTATAGGACGTAATCGACATGTCAGTTGTGGACAAACACTCCATATTATTGATGTACATGTACATTATGTATATTATTGATGTAATTTTACTAACATTTTATTTAAATTGTCACTATAGAACTAACATGAATAGACAAACATTTGAGTAACATGAATAGACAAACTCGAGGGAAGTTGTGTAAATAAGAGTGGGATTAGCGAGAGCGAGACCCAGAGAGAGCGAGACATTTCCAGAAAGGTTCATGAATAGACAACTACTTGATTAAATTTATATAAGGGATAACAAGATTAGTGAGAGCGAGATATTTCCAAAGATTCGTGAATAGACAAACTTGAGTAAAGTTGTGTAAGTGATAGCGAGATTACCGACAGCAAGATCCAAAGAGAGCGAGAAATTTCCAGAAAGATTCATGAATAGACAACCACTTAATTCAATTTATACAAGGGAGAGCGAGATTAGCGAGAGCAAAAAGGGCAAAGCGAGATGAGCGAGAGCGAGACATTTCTAGAGATTCGTGAATAGACATTTCCAGAGATTCGTGAATGTATAAAGAGAAAAAGATATACATTTGAAATTGATAAGTCCGACTATGTACATTGAGGATTACAAGTGACACAGAAAATCACACTCGACCGACATTTGAATCATTTGGATTTAATCCAGTAGGTCACCCAGATGTGAGCGGTTTACTGTAGTTTTACCGATTATGCTCATAGTTCCTACACCTACCGCATTTTATTTTTCTGTGGTGTTCTCCTCTTGATGGTATTCTTCGTACTCTTCGTCGCCCGACCTGTATCACTCTTCTAGAAGAGGATCTAATTGAAGAGAACCTTGAGTGGAAGCGGGATCATCCCAATCCCATTTTTTATAGAATGAAAATTTTACAGACAAGAAAGAACAAATTATGCATTTACATAAATTACACCACGCTTTAAAAAAAATAGGTTTTAGAAACCCTTACCTTTGAAGACAGATCTTCAAGAATCCCTCGAACTAGAAGTGGGCACTACCACGATGGCGACCTTAGTATTCTCATGTAAAGAACCCAAGAGTGGTGGGTTCTGACTAGTTTGGAAAGATGGAAAGAATTGATTGACGAGAGAAGGGAAAGGAATTTCACATAAACTTACAGAGAGCACTATTTTCTCTATTCAATAACGTATATCTGTTTGACTTCCTTTCTTGCAGGATGATGAAAGAGACTCCTTCCTATCAAATGCCTATAAAACATCAACCACCCATTTATGTGGGTAGAGAGAAAAGAGAGGGAGAGAGTTGTAACTATTGGGGTTAATGCCCTAGAGTCTCGTGCCCTGTAGTTTGTAAACAGTATGTACGAACACTTGTATTGTTAATATATGATATTTATTTCACATCTTGTATTTTGCTCGGTTAAATGTTTTATTTGCTTTACCACAAACCAATAAACATAAAATCTCTGGTTATCTGTATGTGACTCAAACATGTATGTGGTGACATACAAGTGGATCATGTCTTGAGTGATAACCAAAATGGTCTGTAGTATATGGATAAAGGA
>NC_052357.1:71395421-71406432 GCF_009727055.1 Benincasa hispida | reverse complement strand
GTGCAATCGATTTTCCATCATTCGCCCAAGAGAATTTGAAAGCACGCTGGTGATTTGTAAAACGATCGCTCGAGAGACTATACGATAGATCTTCTCCACCTAAACGATTGTCCACCTCACGCTAAACAATCGCACACTGTTTCCTAAACGATCAAATAGCTCTAAACGATCGTATAGTGTGCCGATTTAGCTAAATGATTGCATACCTTTTCTTAAACGATCTTTCAACAAATCCTCGTGTAGATCCTTTATGTGATAAGCACTTCTGCTATACGATAACGTTGTTTTCTCTCCCACTTGCTTATCGCCTACACGACTCGTTTTTCCTCCGTCCTCTACCAAATTCACCAAAGCCCACCCTTTGGGTTTTTACATCGAGAACACTCGGGGCTCATTAGTGGTGGTATCGTCCCCATTACGGTCGTGAGTTAGCGTTGATCGTGCTATTGCAGTCGACATTCCCGCTGGGTGTTGGTATATCTCTTAGAGGATTTCCGCTGCATTGGAGTTCTGGAGTGTGAAGATAGTCTTCAACTGGTATGGAACTCTATCCCTTATGATTTTTTTTGTTCTTAGCATGCCGATAATTAAATTTATTTGCATAATTGTATGTGATGAATGTATATTGTTATATTTCGGTCACTGTGAGATCGGAGCGATCCGAACGCGCTCATGGAACTCTTGGTATGAGATCCTTCAATTCATATCAGAGCCAAGTTCTGATACTCCGATTTCATCTGTTGCAACGAAATGACTTTTACATTCATGGTGGGTGCATTTCTACGCTGTTTTAATTGTTAAATCTACTGTGGATATGCCGAATTAATGGATGTTTTCGGGATGATTAGCCTCGGTTTGTTTACGACCTTTTATATTTGCAGTTATTTATAAAGGCCCCTACGTTTTTGGGCATTAATAATCGTTATCGAGTCTATATTCAAAGTTTGTTTGAAGTTTTGAGTCATTCGTCGAAGTTCTGGGCAAAGGTTGCAGCTCTTCGAGGAAGGAGGCGATCTAGGGTTGATCGCATCATGCAGAAGAAGTTCTACGCGATTGCTGTCCATCACATCGTAAAGATAAAGGAGTACGCGATCGCTGATGAACGTATCGTTTAAACGATGGGAAATGTGATCAAGAGTTGGTCGGATAGGGTTGACGATCGAGTACGCGATCACCGAGTATCGCATCGTGTAGACGATGAGATGCTCACAGATCGCTTAACGCGCGGGCGCGCTAGACGATCGTTTAGATCAGCAAGCTTCATTGCTTAGNCTTAACGCGCGGGCGCGCTAGACGATCGTTTAGATCAGCAAGCTTCATTGCTTAGTAACTGACTAAACGATCGCTTAGCATCACAAGGTAAATCATTTACCTTGTTGCATGCATTGTGTAGACGATAAGACACTCGCGTATCATTTAAGACGCAACGCTAGACGATCGTTTAGGTCAGCAAGCTTCATCGCTTAGCAACTGACTAAATGATCGCTTAGTAACGCAAGGTAAATCGTTTACCTGTCGTCGCGCTACATGATCGCATGGACAATCAAGCTTCACAATCTCGTCGTCGTCCACGTGATCGTTTTCTTATGCTCCTATTCTAGTGCACGCTGAATGATTGTTTACCTGCTGGAGTTTGCTACACAATGAAGACCTCCTAGCGGTTCAAGACCCGGTTCGCCTGTGAACCGATTTGCTCGATGAAAAATGTAATAAATAGTGTTTTTCATTCCGGTTTTTTTGTGTAAAGGCTCATCCTGGTCTATTAATCCTTTGATCATTACATGCGATGTATATTTTTTATATGTTATATGGTATACACATATAGTAAATCCCAACTTAGATTATGCAATGGTCATGCATCATCTCTTTATTGTAATTGTTATAATTTAGAGAAGCATGATTTTAATTATGTAAGAGCATGCTTGATAACTTGTAGAAATACAAGTTATTGTGGCTTAAAAGTTGGAACAATTAGGGTCTTTAATGATAAAATCTCATCATTTTTAGAGAAAACGCATGGAATTACTCTAACACTATCAAACTCATGCAAAAGAATGTTTATTGCTAAAACACTGCGGTACTAACACATGATATTGCAGAATCTCAATAAAAGGCTAACGCATGATTAAGAAAAGTGTCGCAGGCAAAGTTTAACGCATGGGGCATGCGTTGAAGGGATTCAACGCAAGGAAGATTCATTGATTCAGGCTGTTTGTGTCAATCACCACTTACTTGCAAGCATGGGCACCTGCAGCGGGCGGCATCTGAAAAGTATCTAAGTGTCAGGCGGCTGACCAAGGTATGGAATTTAATGCTGCCCATCAACAAGTTGGAGAAGACCGACGCCTATAAATAGAAGAAATCCCACCAGATGAAAGAGTTCGAAGTTTTGAGTTCCTCTCAGTTTTTTTTAGTCTTAGTTTTAGCTTTAGTTTTTAGAATCTTTAGAGCTGTGCTGTGGTGTCGAGAAGAACAAGAGGGAAGAGAACCACCACCATCACCGGTCAAGGAGCGGAGGAAGCCGAGCTCAAGAGAGACACTTCTTTTAATTCTTCCACAAGTGGTTGTACACGACTAGAACTGAGCCAAAGAGGACAAGAGATTGTATTCTGCAGCTTGACTCCTTCCATTTAATCCTACTTATTGCTTTCATCTTTTCATTTGATTAAGTATTAGTTTTATAAAGACAATCAGTTTCTTTATAAATTCACATATTTGATCAATCATACTTTGCCATTGTTTATTTCTTGTTTATGTTGGATGCATCTATACTTCATGCAAAATTCCATTTCGAATGCTTAAGCCAACTAAATCAATTGGTAAAAGCATCTTAGCTAAAATTTTTGAGAGAATAAGTAAGCCAGCATCAAGTTAGAATGCCTAATACATTTAGAGATAGATGCATTGGTGTTTTATTGCATCCTGTGTTTGACACATACATCTTAGAGATAGGTATTATATGATATTTGCATTGAGAAGTGTCGAATAAAGTCTAACGCATAAATGGAGATAACAAGTCATCTCATTCGCATCATATTCTTGTTCGTGTACATCCAACTTAGATCGACGCATATCATTTGCATCAAACTCCATTTTCACATGACCCATCATTCTCTACTCGACCCTTTTGTATCTTCTTGCACACACACAGTAGCCTAGTGTAAATAACTCATTTCTCTATACACTTGGGATATCCCTATAATAGTTACAACGCAAGGTCTGCGTTAGCTTTAATTTGAATCCCTGAGTTCGACCCTGGACTTACCAGGAACCTAAGTTGGATTTATACTTGGATCTGATTTAGGAAAACTTGAATGTTAATAAAGAAGTGTCATGCGTTCTAGTGCACATCACTAACGCATAAACAGTTACTAACGCATCATAAACGCATCAACGCATCATTCATATTTATACTTATTTTTCCAATTATTTTATACAATACACTCCTAAGCTCGAATCACGAAATCAATGAACAAGTTTTTGGTACCGTTGCCGGGGATTCAGCATCAAAACTAACCAGAAATTTTGCTTGTATCTTTTGTAGGAACACTTCAGCTGAGGGAGTATTACGAGCTAAGCCGAAGCTTGGAAAAATTTATGAGCAGGGAGAGCACTCCTGAATTTTATCGTTAACCATTCAGATGGAGACTTTCTATGGCGGATTAAACAGAGCATCTCAAATGGTAGCCGACACAGCTACAGCTGGTGGTATCATGGAGAAATCTTATACTGAAGCTAAGGAAATATTGGACCGCATTTCCAAGCATAACATGGAATGGGTGGATGACACTTATGACGTAAGAGCAGAAAGGAAGAGGCGATCTCAGAATGTGAATTCTATTGACTCTAACGCAATAGCCACGCTCTCAGCACAAGAGGCTACTATGACAAACCTTTTGCATAATATGTCACTAGGGAACGCACCAAACTTGCAAAAGGTAAATCAGGTAGAAACATTCACACAGCCCATGGTTAGCTGTATGGGCTATAGAGATCCTCATTCCTACTCTAATTGCCCATAAAATCCGCAGTCGGTATGCTTCATTAAAAATAACCCATTCTCAAACACATATAATCTCGGATGGAGGAACCATCCAAATTTTTCTTGGGCAGGTAATCAACAGGAGCCACACCACCCAGGGGTGAACCAGCAACAGAGGCAAAGACTACCGCCTGGATTCCAGCCAACACAGCAGCCGCACCAACAACCTTTTAATCGAGGAAGTCATGTGTCGAGTTCAACATCTCCGCTTGAAAACCTTTTAAAGGAGTATATTGCCCAGAACGACGCATTGCTAAAAAGTCAGGCGTCTTCTATCAGAACTCTGGAGATACAAGTAGGGCAAACTGCGAGTAAGTTGAAGAATCGGCAACCTAGAGTCTTGCCCAGCAGAACGGAAACCTCAGAGAATACCAAAGAAGCAGTAGAGCTGACGCGAGAGGATGGCACAAGTACATTCAAGGTAAATGGGCAAAGAGTGAAACCCTACTTTGAAGATGGTGTAGAACGATAAAAGTCATTCCTCGTATTATGTGAAGCCAACTGAGGCTTGCGTCGAAGCACCCCTGCGTTCACATCGATACATATTCCAAGGACGCTTCTTCTATCTTCATTTCTTTTGTATTATGTATTTTATCACTGCGTTTGTGTTTACTCATTGTTGCTTGTCTTTGCATTTTAAGTTGGTTAATGAATGTTATTGCTTTCTTGTTTAAGAGTCTTATTTAATTTTGATCTAAAAAAAAAGTTGAGTACAATTGGAAGAACCTTAGGTTGGGAATAAAACTGAAGCGTTGGAATTAAGCCAATGCATGACCCAAACCGAAAGGACCCGTATCGAAAACACAAAACACTTGATTGCCTAGAAACCCTAGGCACGTCCTTTCGGCTTCTTAATAAATGCGGATGTCAGGCACCACTTGACATCATCATCTTCTCTCCCACCGACCTATAAAACGCATAGCTTCGATCGTCTATCTTCTTCCATCTCCTTCAAATCTTTCTTCGAAAAAAAACCTAGCGCCTGAATCCTTCACCGTCGCTCGATCAAGCCTGTTAGTCCGATCATCCTTCGGCAACAATGTCTTCAGCATCCGACAGCCAAAACCAATTGATGAGCTACGGAGGCATGTCGCCGGTAAGCTTCTTCTCATCTTCGTCTGCTTCAATGTCACCTCTTCCAAATCCTCGCCAAACTTCAAAAACACCTATTCTAACCAAGCCTTCGCACGGCGGGCCTTCTTCTACTTCCCCGTGACCATCTCGGTCGAAACCCATCAAAACCACCACAAACCCTTCCTCTAAAACCCACCAAAAACCCAAAACCATCGAAAAACCAACTCCCACAAAACCGAGGCGGCAGCGCCCTTCTTCCTCCGCGGCTGCCAAGAATCCCTACACCAAGCCGGCCCCACCACCGTTCATTCTAAATATTACTCCAGTGGGTGCGACGCATGACTCTATCCCCGCTTATCTCCACAAAGCGCCATCGTTCGCAGTGTGTCCACCTCCTCCATTATCCATCTAACCATTAACCACCATTTACCTCATTGAAACAGAAGAAACCAGCTAACCTCTTCCACCGCGTTCATCCATTATCATTTCATCTCCAGGGTCGCCGCATACCCCATCTGGCACCCCAACAATCACTCCACCCAGGCCGAGCTCTGATAGTCCTGCATCAGAGCGAAACATCGACGAATTCGCGGAATTGGCTTGGAGAGACGAGCAAAAAGTCTTCGGAGCGATCTTGCAAGTTTGAATCAGAGCCAAAAAGTGGAACAAGTGATGCATCCTGACTCAACCAATGCATCATTTGAAATCGATGAAGTGGAGCGCTATGCGATGATGCTTAAAGCTGAGTTGGAAAAAGAAGAAGAAGATGAAGAAAGGGAAGTTGGCCCGGACGCGTCGCAACCTTGCCAATTCGACGCGAATGAAGGGCCATCGAAAGAAAAGAGAGGAATGAGAAAAAGGAAATTAATTTTGGAGGATGAAGAAGAGCAGTCAGCATTTGGTCCTGAGGGTGCAACGCATGAGAACTTGTTGCACCTGAAATAAAACATTATTCCTTTTAGAAAAGAATCAACCTGTGTTACATTTTCCAAACTTCAGTCTCAAGCTTATAAGTGAATATGATGAGAGGTGAACACTACACACTGAAGACAAGGGAGATAACAAAGAATTATTTATGGAATGCTTGAGGACAAGCATTATTCAAATTTGGAGGTGTGATAACTTGTAGAAATACAAGTTATTGTGGCTCAAAAAGTTGGAACAATTAGGGTCTTTAATGATAAAATATCATCATTTTTAGAGAAAATGCATGAAATTACTCGAACACTATCAAACTCATGCAAAAGAATATTTATTGCTAAAACACTGCGGCACTAACGCATGATATTGCAGGATCTCAATAAAAGGCTAACGCATGATTAAGAAAAGAGTCGCAGGCAAAGTCTAATGCATGGGGCATGTGTCGGAGGGATTCAACGCAAGGAAGATTCATTGATTCAGGCTGTTTGTGTCAAATCACCATTTGCAAGTATGGGCACCTGCAACGGGCGGCATCTGAAAAGCATCTGAGTGTCAGGCAACTGAATAGGGTATGGAATTTAATGTTGTCCATCATCAAGTTGGAGAAGACCGAAGCCTATAAATAGAAGAAATCCCACCAGATGAAAGAGTTCGAAGTTCCGAGTTCCTCTCAGTTTTTTTTAGTCTTATTTTTAACCTTAATTTTTAGAATCTTTAGAGTTGTGTTGTGGTGTCTAGAAGAACAAGAGGGAAGAGAACCACTACCATCATCGATTAAAGAGCGGAGGAAGCCGAGCTCGAGAGACACGTCTTCCAATTCTTCCACAAGTGGTTGTACACGACTAGAATTGAGCCAAAAAGGACAAGAGATTGTACTCTGCGGCTTGACTCCTTCCATTTCATCTTACTTATCGCTTTCATCTTTTCATTTGATTAAGTATTGGTTTCATAAAGATAATCAGTTTCTTTATAAATTCACATATTTGATCTATCATACTTTGCCATTGTTTATTTCTTGTTTATGTTGGATGCATCTATACTTCATGCAAAATTCCATTTCGAATGCTTAAGCCAACTAAATCAATTGGTTAAAGCATCTTAGCTTAAATTATTCGAGAGAATAAGTAAGCCAGCATTAAGTTAGAACGCCTAATACATCTAGAGATAGACGCACTGGTATTTTATTGCATCCTGTGTTTGACGCATACATCCTAGAGATAGGTATTGTATGATATTCACATTGAGAAGTGTCGAATAGAGTCTAACGCATAAACGGAGATAAACAAGTTATCTCATTTGCATCATATTCTTGTTCATGTACATCCAACTTAGATCGATGCATATCACTTGCATCAAACTCCATTTTCACATGACCCATCATTCTCTACTCGACCCTTTATATCTTCTTGCACAAACACACAGCAGTCTAGTGTAAATAAATCATTTCTCTATACACTTAGGATATCCTTAAAACAGTTACAACGCAAGGTCTGCGTTAGCTTTAATCTGAATCCCTGAGTTCGACCCTGGACTTACCAGGTACCTAAGTTGGATTTATACTTGGATCTGATTTAGGAAAAATTGAATGTCAATAGAAGAGTGTCATGCGTTCTATTACACATCACTAACACATCAACGCGTTACTAATGCATCATAAACGCATCAATGCATCATTCATATTTATACTTATTTTTCCAATTATTTTATACAATACACTCCTAAGCTCGAATCATGAAATCAACGACAATGCTCATGCATCATTAATATAAGAGTTATATTTATCCATGCATAAAAGGCATTGACATACATCATCTTTATATTATAATTGTTATAGTATAAGGGTGAATGATAGCATGTTTGCTTGGTTGTTACGTTATATAATAGTTATATATAGTAATGACCGGACATTGCATGAAGCATGGCACATAGGTTATTTTATAAATTTTATAAACGCCTCGTTGTACGCAATGGTTTTAGTTATTTCTTTTTAAAAGTTAAAGAGAAATTAGAACTAAAAGAAATAAGAAAGACATGCATGCTCACTTAAGTTTAATTCATGGTTTTAAAATGTTTAAAACTTGGATCACATAGACTTAAGATCACGGTTCTAATATGATTAGCAACCCTAAGGCTTTAATCTTTAATTAGTTTAATAGGATTAAATTGGCTAATAAAAGGTTAAAGTTTAGCAAATCTATCTATAAAGAACCTTTTGTCTAAGGCGGGTTTTGTCTAGGCTAGTGTATTTAAGTTGACGGAAACGTAACACCCCTACCTGGGAACTTACTTGGAAAGGTGAATTAGATAGATTTGATGCATGCATGCAAGTTAAGAACAGTCCATTAAAGTGTTTAAATGTGACTACTTGAACTTGTTCATATTTTATAGACAAACGTTGTTTATGAGCAGAGTTTAAAAAGACGACTTAGACTAAAATCATTAGCCGAATTGTCTAAGTTAATTAATCCCTAGGTAGAACATTCAGTGGGAGGTACTTGAGACATAAGATGCTTCACTTAAACCTTTCACTTTTCTCCTAAATAGTCCACACCATGAGATCTGTCCTCGATCTTGCGACACCTTTGACGTGTCCCCCCAACAGATAGTGTTTAGGTAGGCTAATATCAAGGTGGATAGAGAGAATGTTCATAGTAAGTGGGAGTGGGAAGTGCGACAACATATCCATCGGTCTCCCTCGTTAGGTTGAATAAAGTTACTGCGCATCACCTTGAGGCACCCTAGGAGTGTCCCCCCTAAAGGATGGGAGTTTTGCGCGTTTCTTTATTTGATCTTCTGTAAGAGGATAAGTTAACTTAGTCTCTTATCCTAATCTGTCTTTTCCCTATGATAAGCGCATTAGGGTAGGACTCTGGCACCGAAAGCGAGGGGTTACACTTACGCGGAATAGTTAAAAGTTAACAATTCTGGACCGAAAAATGGTGGCTGTTAGGTTCAGTTCCAAGAGTTGGTTCTACCTAATGGTTGAGAATGTCTCATCCCAGTGAAGGGGCAACTGATCACCCTACCGGTGGCATTTGTCCTACCTCACTAGGGCATCATTGCAAAATAGAAGTCTATAACTTAGGGTACTTGAAACTATTTTGCAAAACTGATTGGTTTAAAAGTGGTTTACCAAAATCTAATAAAGTTTTGTTCGTATTTTCAGCAACATTTTCAAATGGCAACAGCCACGTTATCATTGTTAAGCACCGAAAAACTCATTGGCGATAATTTTTCAACATGGAAACACATGATCACGACGATCCTAATCATTGAGGATCTCATGTTCGCTCTCACAGAGGCTTGTCCTCCTATTCCAGCTCTAAATTCCCCTCGAAATGTTCGGGAGGCATACGAGTGATGGACAAGGGCGAATGAGAAGGCCCGAGCCTACATCTTGGAAAGTATTTCTAACGTCTTGGCCAAGAAATATGAGCTGATGATCTCAGCGCGTGAGATCATGGAGTCCCTGCGGAGGATGTTTGGACAACCGTCTGAACAGTTTATGCATGAGGCTCTTAAATACATATTCAACTCCAAAATGAAAGAAGACACCTCTGTTCGTGAACATGTGCTAAACATGATGGTCCACTTGAATGTGGCGGAGTTGAATGAGTCTACCATCGATGAGGGTAGCCAGGTTAGCATAATCCTGCATTCTTTGCCGGAGAGCTTCCTGCACTTTGTTAGCAATGTGATTCTTAACAAAGTGAAGTATAATCTTACAACTCTCATCAATGAGTTGTAGACATACCAATCTTTACTGAAAAGTAAAGAGAGGCAAAAGGGTGAGGCTAATGTTGCTTCGTCCTCCAGAACATTCCATAGAGGTTCGACCTCAAGAACGAAGTCTGCACCTTTTGCTTCTAACTCTACAAAGAGGAAGAAGAAGAAATGTGGTAAGGGAAAAGGGAAAACACCTGCTAACCCACTGCCTGTCGCCCCAAGGAGGCGTCCACAAGTTGCTAAGGGAAAGTATTTCCATTGCAACCAAGATGGACACTAGAAGAGGAACTATCCTCTGTATCTGAAAAAGAAGAAAGCAGCCAAGGCCGATAAAGGTAAATGTGATTTACTTGTGCTTGAAACTTGTTTAGTGAAGAATGATGATTCTGCCTGGATAATTGATTCAGTCGCCACTAACCATGTTTGTTCTTCTTTTCAGGGGATTAGATTTTGGCGATAGCTGGAGGCTAGTGAGATAACGATGCGAGTAGGCATCGGGCACGTCGTCTCAGCTGTGGCAATAGGAGGACTCCAGTTAAATGATGTATATATTGTTCATGAACTAAAGAAGAACCTTATTTCTGTAAAGTGTTTATTGCAATGTAAATATACTGTCTCTTTTGATTTGAGTAAAGCGTTTATTCATAAAGATGGTGTTTTTATTTCCACAACAAATCTGGAATCGAATATATATGTACTAAGGCCGTTAGCCATTAATTCCCTTCATAATACTAAAATGTTCAGAACTGCTGTAACTCAATTAAAACGTCGACGAATTTCTCCAAAAAAAAAAGCCCAACTTTGGCATCTACGTTTAGGGCACATCAATCTCAATAGGATTGTGAGATTGGTGAAGAATGGACTTCTAAATGAGTTAGAAGAAAATTCTTTACCTGTGTGCGAATCTTGCCTTAAGGGTAAGATGACTAAACGACCTTTTACTGGATAAGGTTCTAGAGCCAAGGAGCCTCTTGAGTTAGTACATTTCGACCTTTGTGGTCCTATGATTGTGCGAGCTCGAGGTGGCTATGAGTATTTTATCAATTTTATTGATGATTACTCCAGGTACGGGTATATTTATTTTATGCAACGGAAGTCTGAATCCTTTGAAAAGTTCAAAGAGTTCAAGGCTGAAGTTGAAAACGCATTAGATAGACGGATTAAAACACTTCGATCGGATCGAGGTGGAGAGTTTTTGGACTCAGCATTCTAGAACTATTTGATAGAACATAGAATTGTTTCCTAACT